>NC_042959.1:34165374-34467874 GCF_901001165.1 Salmo trutta
GAGAGAGAGAGAGAGGAGAGAGGAGAGAGAGAGAGAGAGACTGGGAGATTGAAAGAGAGCGATTAAGGGAGAAAAATACAGAGGAAAGAGAGGGGTTAGCGGGAGGGGGTCGTACACACTGCTACATGGGGAGGTCAGGGACACATCCAGGGGTGAGGGTGGAGGGGGTTAGGGGGCTGTCACTGTGTTGTAAACCCTTCATGACTCATATGTTTACCTCTCTCCCTCTCTCTCTCTCCCCTCCCAGCACCACTACAACTTCCTGCCTGTCAGAATCCATTCTAGGAACACTGGACCAGCAGCAATCCTGACATCTCAACTCAGATCTGAGTGATTCTAGGAAACTGCAGCTGTAAGGCTGTTCCTAGAAAAGTACCCTGAAAATAAGAGAAGGAAATAAGTGTGTGTGTGTCGCATACTTCTACAGCTTACTCTCTCCTCTTTCATTCCGCCCTCGACTTCTCTCTCTCTCTCTTTTCCCCTCGCCCTACCCCTCCCCTCCACAGTGAAAGCTCACTGGCTTTGGGGAACATTAGCATATTTATGGAGATAGGAGGTGAATGTGCTCATTTCTATTCAACCTCTTCGGCGTGTATTCACTTCACAGCTTTGAAACGGCGCACCGAGAAGACAGACCGAGGAAATGGAGAGAAAAAGACGGAGAGATAGAGGGGAAAGAGGAGAGGTCCAGAGAGATCCAGAAACAGTGGTAGAAAAAGGATAGAGCCGAGAAAGAGAAGGAGTGAGAGAGAGAGAGCGAGAGATCCAGAAACACAAAAAGGAGAGGGAGAGCGATGCAATGAGTTGCCTCTGGGTCATCACAACAATATATATTCTGAGTCACACGGTAGTAGAGCGGGAGAGAACAAAAGGCAAGGTTCAAGGTCAGGGTCAAAGGTTAAAGGTTGTGAGATCATGCGGAGTGGAGGTGGTGTAAACTGCAATCCCTGTTTACAGGCATTCACAGTCAATGAAGGTAGCGGTTTTAACCTAACCATGATTGTAATGCAGGTACGTGTGTGTGAGTGTGTGAGTGTGTGAGTGAGTGAGTGTGAGAGAGTGTGAGAGAGTGTGAGAGAGAGTGAGAGAGAGTGAGAGAGAGAGAGTGCGTGTGATATGTCCCTTACCTGACCATGTAGTCGTTGCGAACCAGCAGCAGGTGCTGCATCAGAGACAGGAAGTGTGTTTCGGCCTTGGAGTCTTTGACCGTGTTCATCAGGATCTGGAACACCTCGGTCACGTCAGTACGGCCGCATGGTTAAGGACCACGACCTCAAGTGGTCAGATAGGAACATTTTTCAATCCACATCGTCATCAACGCCCTGAATCAATCCACCCCTACTACTAAGATATACTATTGTGTTTAGAGGCAAGCCAATCTACAGTAACCTGGTTCCTATATAGTTTACTACCACTGTACATGCAGTCGTCATTGTGTTACATTGTGAAGGATTATGCGGCAAAGACAAAGCTGTTACAGACCGGTATCAGTATCTGATCAAAGGCTAAGTAGCTTCCTGATCAGTCTATTACTGTGATCAAACGCATCTCAGTCATGGTGACCAGAGCCAAAGCAATCAACAAGGTAAAACAAAAGCCCTGAAGAATTCCTTGGGCATTTGTGTGAGAAACTATTATGGCACCTTGGAGCCACCTGGTGGTGAAATGTAGGAATGTACGTTAGAGGACAGTGACCTGACTGGCAGGTTGCACCCTATTCCCTATATAGTGGGCTACCCTATCGGCCGTGATCAACAATGGTGCACTATATAGGGAATAGGGAGCAATTTGAGACACAGCCATACGATAAACTCGTATCACTAACATCTGAACCAAAGTAACTTCCCTTCATAGAGGGGCTTTTTGAGCCTCCCTGGAGGTGGAAGGATATTCCATCTCGATGCGCACGTCGCTGAGGCGGGCCTGGAGTTCATCAGAGTCATCCTCGGCCTGCTCGTCAAAAACACTGAGCTGCACCCTCAGCTCCTCATTCTCTATGAGCCGAATATCCTACAGGACCCAGGGAGGAGGGAGACAGAGGGGAGGAGGAGGGAGAGAGAGAGGGAGGTGAGAGAGAGAGAGGTGGGAGGAGAGAGAGAGAGAGGTGGGAGGAGAGAGAGAGAGAGAGAGGTGGAGGAGAGGAGAGGTGGGAGGAGAGAGAGAGGTGGGAGGAGAGAGAGAGGTGGGAGGAGAGAGAGAGAGGTGGGAGGAGAGAGAGAGGTGGGAGGAGAGAGAGAGGTGGGAGGAGAGAAAGAGAGAGAGGAGAGAGAGAGAGAGAGAAGGGAGGAGAGAGAGAGAGAGAGAAGGGAGGAGAGAGAGAGAGAGAGAAGGGAGGAGAGAGAGGGGGGAGAGAGAGGAGAGCAAGGGAGAGAAGAGAGAAAGAGGGAGAACAGAGAGAAAGAGGGAGAGAGGGTGGGTTGGAGATAGGGGGGGGTTCAATACAAATCCAAACTTCCCTGAAGCTACAGGTAAACATGAGTGTTTGGAACCCGTCTGTGTGACTCACCGTCAGCAGGTCTCGCAGGCCCAGTCTCAGTAGCTCTGAGCGGATGTGGATCCTGTAGTCCAGCTCTTCTCCTCGACTGATGAGAGCGTTGATGAGCTGCATACAGCCATTCTTCAAGGCGATGTTGGGCTTGTTCATACCTAAGAGGAGTGGCTGAAACCTCTCATTGTCCTGCTTTTCTGCCTCCTCAGTGATGGCCTCCAGAACACGCTCATGACTACAGAGGGAGTTACATATTAACGCACAGAAAGGTACACACACACACACACACACACACACACACACACACACACACACACACACACACACACACACACACACACACGCTCTCAAGACAGGCAGACACATTCTCCCACTCACAGACACACACCCCCCTCAACAGATACTTACAGGTTGTCAGGGTGTTCCAGGATGCAGATGGCCGAGAGCAGTTTGACCACATCCACCATCATGTGAGGGACCCGGGGGTTAATGGCTCGGACCAGCAGGGGGATGCCCTCGGCAGACGTCAACATGGCCTTCAGACCATACTTGTTGTTCATGAAGGCTTTGAGACAGCGCACAATCTCGTGTTGACACTTCATGCCCATGTTTCTAACCGGAGGAAAGAGGGGGAAAGGTGCGTTATTGTAGGTAAGGGGTTTCCAAACAAAACAAGCGAGTAGCAAATCTACTGTAGCGTTATAGGAATAAGAGGGTGTCGGTGTCTTATCGGTACTCGTCCCTCTCCTCCGGGAGTTACGGTAAACGCAAAAGTGGTAAGAGGGGCGTAAAATGGGGTAAGAGGGTGTTGATGTCTTGATGGCACTATAAAATCTGCGATCCGGAGAACGCGGACGTAATCACGAGATCCAGACATTAAACCGGAATGCAACAATATTATTATTTTTTTCACTTAATAGGGAATAAACTAAATGTATTTGCCAAAGTTTATCATAAGACATGAACAGAACGCAACAGTGATTTGTATTTCCTGCAACTTTCTGAAGAGGCAGCTTTGTGTGGCCGTTAGCGACGATGCTAATGAAAACAGTCTTCTGGTAGATGGAAAGGCTTTCCCCAAAAAACCATCTCGATTAAACGTTAAACTACAAAGTAGCCCGGGCCTATCTGGCAGAATGATGTCAGGATCATTCGCGTCGATCCAGTGGATAATTTGTTGTGCAAACTCTACCATCACGTGGGAGCTACAAAAACACAGCTAAACAACGGTCTCTTGCTAGGTGTGCACTGTAATGAAAAGGGTAACTACACCAACAAAATCTACATTTCAACAACAACAAAAAAGTCGTCTTCTGATGTGGTTAAAACATTGTTGTGGAGTTAGAACATCCAATTAAGTTGTTTTGTATTTTATAAAGTGGGATTTCTTTTGAGTGAAAACTTGAAAGAACTGGAGGAAACGGAGGCCTGGAAAAGCTAAACTGAGACCAGGAATTTTGTGGGGGGAAAAAAATCTATGGAATCAGTCAAAAAAGAAAACTGATTTAATAAAGCTTATTTTCCCGGGTACTGGTCTCTTTCCTCCTGGAGTTAAGATTAGGGTAAAGGGTTGAGAAAGTTAAGAGGGGGTTAGAGGGGGTATGGGGGTAGCTAGGTAGGTAAAAGGGGTAACAGGAGCTTGATGTATCTCTTACGGGTACTCGTCCTTCTCCTCCTGGATTTTCCTCATGATGTTGAGCAGCAGAACCAGGCCCTCGTCTCCAAAGTTCTGCACCCAGCTGACAGGGTTGTTGTTGAGGGAGACCCGGAGTGATTCCAGACAGGCCAGGAGCTGTGCGTCTCTGGGCTCAGTCCTCAGCTCCTGGATGTACATCATGGCTGACTTGGAGCTCTCCTTCTGGTTCTGACCCTGTATCACACACACACACACACACACACACACGGTAGTAGTATAAAATAACATGTTACCGCTGCTCCAAGTCTACTGTGTGTGATATGAAGGTGGGACTGATCGTTATCCCAGTACCTCAACCTTTGTTACTCACAGCTTTGGACGTGTGAAGGTACTGAGACACCATCTCTCGTTTGATGACGATGTCTTTCGCCCGCAGAGGCCGCTGCTTCTCCTCGTTCAAGTTCATATCCACCTGGAGAGAGAGAGAGGAGGGAGAAAGAGAGAGGGGGAGAGCAAGCAAGAAAAGGAGGGGAGAGAGAGCGAGGGAAGAGAAAGAGCGGGGGAGGGGAGAGAGACGGAGAGAAATATCTTTAAGGCAGCGTCCCAAAAGAGACAGACAAATAGCCTGTAGTCCACACTCAGTAGACAATCATTCTCTCTTTCTTTAACCCTCTCTCTCTCACCAGCATCTGTTCAAAGAGTTCCAGGACGTATTCGTCAGGGTGGTCATGCAGCATGGTCCCCTGGGTCGGAACCTCGTAGTGGGCAGCGTTGGAGTGGCGCTGCCCGGCTGCATGAGGCTTCTCCTTGTCCTTCTTCATCCTCATGCTGGTGAAACGCTCCAACTGCAGGGGGGGGGGGGGTCAAAGGACAGTGGTCAGAGGTCACACAGGGAGATATGAGGGGTATTCCAGTTCAACCCCAACCCTGTGGATTGGATAGGTCAGGGCAAAAAGGTTGATTTGGAATTGGGCATCAGATTCCAGTGGACATTCAGATGTCATAAATTACTAAATATCCCTGAAACCCATTCAGCTTCACTCATGTGTGCGCTAGAATAAGATGAAGCAGGATCACAGGGTAATGTCATCAACATACCAGTTCCCTCCAAAGAGTAGGCCTCCTATGAAAACGTCTGTGGAATAGGCTGGGGCGGTATACTGTACATACCGTACATACCGTTTACCGGGGTACTTGGAAATAGCCACTGGATTGGGATCGGTGTCCACCCCCACGGGACAGTTAAGCTAACGCAGGCTAATGTGATTAGCATGAAGTTGTAAGTAACATGAACATTTCCCAGGACATAGACATATCTGATATGGGCAGAAAGCTTAAATTCTTATTAATCTAACTGCACTGTCCAATTAACAGTAGCTATTACAGTGAAAGAATGCCATGCTATTGTTTGAGGAGAGTGCACAATAATGAACTTGAAAATGTACTAATAAACCAATTAGGCACAATTGGCCAGTCTTGATAGAACATTTTGAACAGATACAGTGAGGGAAAAAAGTATTTGATCCCCTGCTGATTTTGTACGTTTGCCCACTGACAAAGAAATGATCAGTCTATAATTTTAATGGTAGGATTATTTGAACAGTGAGAGACAGAATAACAACCAAAAAATTCAGAAAAACGCATGTCAAAAATGTTATAAATTGATTTGCATTTTAATGAGGGAAATAAGTATTTGACCCCTCTACAAAACATGACTTAGTACTTGGTGGCAAAACCCTAGTTGGCAATAACAAGAGGTCAGACATTTCTTGTAGTTGGCCACCAGGTTTGCACACATCTCAGGAGGGATTTTGTCCCACTCCTCTTTGCAGATCTTCTCCAAGTCATTAAGTTTTCAAGGCTGACGCTTGGCAACTCGAACCTTCAGCTCCCTCCACAGATTTTCTATGGGATTAAGGTCTGGAGACTGGCTAGGCCACTCCAGGACCTTAACGTGCTTCTTCTTGAGCCACTCCTTTGTTGCCTTGGCTGTGTGTTTTGGGTCATTGTCATACTGGAATACCCATCCACGACCCATTTTCAATGCCCTGGCTGAGGGAAGGAGGTTCTCACTCAAGATTTGACGGTACATGGCCCCGTCCATCGTCCCTTCGATGCGGTGAAGTTGTCCTGTCCCCTTAGCAGAAAAACACCCCCAAAGCATAATGTTTCCACCTCGATGTTTGACGGTGGGCATTGTGTTGTTGGGTCATAGGCAGCATTCCTCCTCCTCCAAACACAGTGAGTTGAGTTGATGCCAAAGAGCTCCATTTTGGTCTGATCGGACCACAACACTTTCACCCAGTTGTCGTCTGAATCATTCAGATATTCATTGGCAAACTTCAGACGGGCATGTATATGTGCTTTCTCGAGCAGGGGGACCTTGCGGGCGCTGCAGGATTTCAGTCCTTCACGGCGTAGTGTGTTACCAATTGTTTTCTTGGTGACTATGGTCCCAGCTGCCTTGAGATCATTGACAAGATCCTCCCGTGTAGTTCTGGGCTGATTCCTCACCGTTCTCATGATCATTGCAACTCCACGAGGTGAGATCTTACATGGAGCCCCAGGCCGAGGGAGATTGACAGTTCTTTTGTGTTTCTTCCATTTGCGAATAATCGCACCAACTGTTGTCACCTTCTCACCAAGCTGCTTGGCGACGGTCTTGTAGCCCATTCCAGTGTAGGTCTACAATCTTGTCCCTGACATCCTTGGAGAGCTCTTTGGTCTTGGCCATGGGGGAGAGTTTGGAATCTGATTGATTGATTGCTTCTGTGGACAGGTGTCTTTTATACAGGTAACAAACTGAGATTAGGAGCACCCCCTTTAAGAGTGTGCTCCTAATCTCAGCTCGTTACCTGTATAAAAGACACCTGGGAGCCAGAAATCTTTCTGATTGAGAGGGGGTCAAATACTTATTTCCCTCATTAAAATGCAAATCAATTTATAACATTTTTGACATGCGTTTTTCTGGATTTTTTTGTTGTTATTCTGTCTCTCGCTGTTCAAATAAACCTACCATTAAAATTATAGACTGATCATTTCTTTGTCAGTGGGCAAACGTACAAAATCAGCAGGGGATCAAATACTTTTTTCCCCTCACTGTATGCAATGGTTCATTTGATCAGTCTAAAAACGTGCATACAATGCTGCCATCTAGTGGCCAATTTTAAATTGTGCCTGGGCTGGAATAATACATTATGGCTTCTCGCTTGCATTTCAAAGATGGTACAACAACAACAAAAAATGCATGTTTTTTTTTCTTTGCATTATCTTTTACCAGATCTAATGTGTTATATTCTCCTACACTAATTTCACATTTCCACAAACTTCAAAGTGTTTCCTTTCAAACGGTATCAAGAATATGCATATGCTTGCTTCAGGTCCTGAGCTACAGAGGTAGTTAGATTTGGGTATGTCATTTTAGGCAAAAATTGGAGAGAAAAAAAGGGGCGGATCCTTATTAAGTAAATAACAGCACTCAACTTGTGCAATACGTTAGGAGATAAAGCAGATAGCGTTCTTGGCTGGCAGCCACACAAGTCAATTCGTTTACATGGAGAAATCTAGGCATTTTTTGCAGAAATTATGCATAGCCATCATATGTCTAATGTTTATGATAGAGAATGTAGCCAGCTGCATTTTCTAATGTTTTGCTTAAAGTTAATTCTGCATTTTACAGGAGAAAATAAGGCTGGCTACACAGAAAATCACCAGAGAAAAGTAGCTACACATCAGTCAGAGCTGTCTGCTGATAGAATGCTTGTTTGTGAATTCTCATCCAAGTGGATAAGTGCAACTGAAGCACAAAATAAATCTGATGCCGAGCAGAAATGACAGAAGCACTTTAGCAATAGGTTTACAAGACGCAGCAAGATATTATGGGTTTGATATTGTTTACCTGAATAAAAAAAAACAGAATTCTGAGTTAATGCTACACCTAAGTTTACATGTTTATTTTAGTAATTTAGCAGACGCTTTTATCCAGAGTGACAGAGGAGCAATTAGGGTTAAGGGCCTTGCTCAAGGGCACATTGGCAGATTATTAATCTAGTGGGCTCAGAGATTCGAACCAGTGAAAAAATTAAATTTGGTTCCACCTACCTACAGTGCCTTCGGAAAGTATTCAGACCCCTTGACCTTTTCCACTTTGTTACGTTAAAGCCTTATTTTAAAATTGATTAAATAAAAACATCCTCAGCAATCTAAACACAATACCCCATAATGACAAAGCAAAAACAGGTTTAGACATTTTTGCAAATGTATTACAAAATAAAAAAACAGAAATACCTTATTCACATAAGTATTCAGTCCCTTTACAATGAGACTCAAAATTAAGCTCAGGTAAATCCGGTTTCCATTGATCATCCTTGAGATGTTTCTACAACTTGATTGGAGTCCACCTGTGGTAAACTCAATTGACTGGACATGATTTGGAAAGGCACAAACCTGTCTACATAAGATCCCACAGTTGACAGTGCAGGTCAGCGCAAAAGCCATGAGGTCGAAGGAATTGACTGAAGAGCTCCGAGCCAGTATTGTGTCGAGACATAGATCTGGGGAAGGGTATCAAAAAAATGTCTGCAGCATTGAAAGTCTCCAAGAACACAGTGGCCTCCATCATTCTTAAATGGAAGAAGTTTGGAACCACCAAGACTCTTCCTAGAGCTGGCTGCCCGGCCAAACTGAGCAATCGGGGGAGAAGGGCCTTGGTCAGGGAGGTGACAAAGAACCCGATGGTCACTCTGACAGAGCTCCAGAGTTCCTCTGTGGAGATGGGAGAACCTTCCAGAAGGAAAACCATATCTGCAGCACTCCACCAATCAGGCCTTTATGGTAGAGTGGGGGCACGGAAGCCACTCCTCAGTAAAAGGCAAACCTTTGCCACAAGGTGTCAGGCTACACATAACAGCCCGCTTGGAGTTTACCAAAAGCACCTAAAGACTCTCAGACCACGAGAAATAAGATTCTCTGGTCTGATGAAACCAAGATTAAACTCTGGCCTTAACGGCAAGCGCCCCGTCAGGAAGAAACCTGGCACAATCCCTACGGTGAAGCCTGGTGGTGGCAGAATCATGCTGTGGAGATGTTTTCAGCGGCAGGGACTGGGAGACTAGTCAGGATCGAGGGAAAGATGAACGGAGCAAAGTACAGAGTGATCCTTGATCAAAACCTGCTCCAGAGTGCTCAGGACCTCAGACTGGGGCGAAGGTTCACCTTCAAACAGGACAACAAGCCTAAGCACACAGCCAAGCCAACGCAGGAGTTGCATTTGGACAAGTCTCAATGTCCTTGAGTGGCCCAGCCAGAGCCCGGACTTGAACCCGATCAAACATCTCTGGAGAGACCTGAAAATAGCTCAACAGCAACGCAGCCCATCCAACCTGACAGAGCTTGAGAGTATCTGCAGAGAAGAATGGGAGAAACTCCCCAAATACAGGTGTGCCAAACTTGCAGCGTCATACGCAAGAAGACTCAAGGCTGTAATTGCTGCCATATGTGCTTCAACAAAGTACTGAGTAAAGGGTCTGAATAACTTCAGTTGTTTTTAAGTTTTCAAATAATAAAAAAAAAATGTAAAACCTGTTTTTGCTTTGTCATTATGGGGTATTCTGTGAAGACTGACGAAAACAACAATTTAATCAATTTTAGAATAAGGCTCTAACCTAACAAATGTGGAAAAAGTGAAGGGGTCTGAATACTTTCCAAATGCACTGTATACAGTATATACACTACATGGCTACACACAGAAGTATGTGGACACCTGCTCGTTAAACATCTCATTCCAAAATCATGGGCATTAATATGTAGTTGGTCCCCCCTTTGCTGCTATAACAGCCTCCACTCTTCTGGAAAGGCTTTCCACTAGATGTTGGAACATTGCTGCGGGGACTTGATTCCATTCAGCCACAAGAACATTAGTGCGGTTAGACAAACATGTCGGGCGATCAGGCCTGGCTCGCAGTCGGCATTCCTATTCATCCCAAAAGTGTTTGATGGGGTTGAGGTGCAGGCCAGTCAAGTTCTTCCAAACCGATCTCGACAAACCATTTCTGTAAGGACCTCGCTTTGTCCATGGGGGCATGGTCGTGCTGACAAAGGGCCTTCCTGAAACTGTTGCCACAAAGTTGGAAGCACAGAATCGTCTAGAATGGCATTGTACGCTGTAGCGTTAAGATTTCCCTTCACTGGAACTACGTGTCCTAGCCCGAACCATGAAAACCAGTCCCAGCCATTATTCCTCCTCCACCAAACTTTACAGTTGGCACTATGCATTGGGGCAGGTAGCGTTCTCCTGGCTGGCGCTTGGCATTGTGATCTTAGGCTTGTGTGCGGCTGCTCGGCCATGTAATCCTATTTCATGAAGCTCCAGACAAACAGTTCTTGTGCTAACGTGGCTTTCGGAATCAGTTTGGAACTTGGTAGTGAGCGTTGCAACCAAGGGCATACGATTTAAGCACTACGCGTTTCAGCATTCCTGTTCTGTGAGCTTGTGTGGGCTACCACTTCGCAGCTGAGCCGTTGTGGCTCCTAGATATTTCCACTTCACAATAACAGCACTGACAGTTGACTGGGGCAGCTCTAGCAGGGCAGAAATTTGATGAACTGACTTGGTGGAAAGATGGCATCCTATGACGGTGCCACATTGTAAGTCAGAGCTCTTCAGTATGGGCCATTCTACTGCCAATGTTTGTCTATGGAGATTGCATGGCTGTGTGCTCAGTTTTATACACCTGTCAGCAATGGGTGTGGATGAAATAGGAGTGTCCACATACTTTTGGCCATGAAGTGTATAACTTCATGAGCTGGATTGCTTGTCTTTGCAATTAGTTTATTTTCATTTGCGCTCTTTCACATATTTAGCTAGCAGCCTCCATGGAAATTCGCTATTACTTGGGCTAATTTTGTTAGCATTCTGGTAATAGAGGCCCAATGGCCTTTTTTTGCGTTACTTGCCGCACCCTTGTGTGCTAAACCAGTAATACCGTAAATACCGGGGTAGGCCGTCGTTCTTAGACTGACTTGCCTAGTTAAATGAAAAAGGTTAAATACATTTAAAAAGTAAAATAACCTTTGAGTAGCAGACTTCCTGTGAGATCATAGCTAGTTTAACCCCTTCCTGCCCTGGGCCTAACCTACCTACAACCCCCCAAACCTTGACCCCAGACCCAACCTGTAACCTAGGCCTATCCTTCAGACCGACCACTGAGGGGGAGTCAGGGAGGCACAGACGGACAGGCAGGCACCATCCAACAGTATGTGTCCATACAACCAGGGTGAGTAGTACAGACATGGTTGGGTTATTATGTGGTGGTACTGCAACAACCAGGCTCGTGGGGGTTGTAGTGTGGTATGGATAGAGGGGCATGGGGAGGGGTTAGTAGTGGACTACAGGGTGAGATGAGATGCAACAAAACAGTCAGATGATTATGACTGGGATGTGGGCACACACAAACACACACACACACACACACACACACACAACCTACCTCATCAGGAATCAGCCGTTTGAGTTTCTGTACAGAGAGGGGAGGGGGAGGAGGTTGAGAAAACGAGTGAAAGAAATAAATGGGGAGATTGAACAGGGGAAGAGGGAGACGGGGAGATCGAGGGAGGGATTAAGGGGCAGACAGAAGGAGAGAAAGAGAGGGAGTGGGGGGGGAGAGAGGAAAGGATCAATTAGGATCAGACAGGGACCGTCTCTACAAAGGTCATTATATTAATCGTTGCGGACAGAGGGGAATAGGCTACAGGTAGATCAATATCACAATAACAGACCACTTCATTAAACACAGTTACACACTGGATCAATCGAGAACATGCACACTTAGATTAGCTCACTAATTCCTCTTGTATGACGTTATGGATCATCTGAACAACTCCACATTCAAGGATTGATCAATTTTATTTTGAGATTAGGGGAATAATGATTTTTTTTTGACAGGTTTAAGGCAGAATCACAGTACAATTGCACTAGCAAACCTTTGCCACAAGGTGTCAGGCTACACCAATGAATATCTTGGTGAAGGCAGCGTCTCAATTGATAATTGGTCAACACCAGGAGGCGCTGCAGATCACACACAAATCCGAACACAACTGTGGAAAGCTTATGGGGCAAGTTCCTCACTTCCTATGTTTGCATTCTACTCTATTAGGCTACATAACTGCAAAGATAAGCCAGAAATAAGATGCGTGATCTCTGTAACGGTGCTTCCAAACTAGCAGACATGGCCCATAATGACTGTCCCACATGCCAGCATCTGGAGCCAATCAGCAGCCACCCAGAGGGTCACAGGCCACAGAACACACACTGAACAACAACATAGGCTCAACATGTTCAACGGCTTTATAAAGTCAACCTTCAGGAGACGACAAACAGAGGAGCGCGCGCGCACACACACACACACACACACACACACACACCACACACACTCCTCTCATCTCTCTCTGAGCCAGCCTTGCTAGGTTTTGTTATGTCGGATATAGGCTTTAATTAGGTAAGAAGTCTAATTAGAAAGCTCTTTATCAAAGCGATTTGATTTGTCAACTGTGCCTCTTCTCATTGTAAAACAAAAAATGTTTTCCTTTTATCCAAATGTTAAATAGGCAGACAAATACATGTTTATGCAGGGGAGGAAATAATAGCCTACTACTTTGGAGATCATAAAAACAATGAAATAAATTATGTTACTTAGCGGGTCACAGATCGGCTCTCTGTAACAATTCATTCTATGCAGGTGGGTCGGGTTAAAGAGGAAAATCTGTCCTGACGCCGGATTTCGGACGGGCTCAGAATAAGCGGCCAGCGAGGATCAGGATCGGCTCCAAAAAAATAACAAATAATGATCGACCAGTGCAGGACTCTACTTTTGTGATCATCTTTCTCTACAACAGAAAGGTTCAATTAGCCTAAGCTGACTTGCATTCTCCCTCCTCTCGCAAAAGGCATGCAGACAAAGGCGGACGGACACACATACGTGTACACACAACTACATGGAAAACCGTGCAAACAAGGGACTGGTGTAAGAGGCTGTTGGGACTATAATATGGACTCGCCACAAATTCAATTTAAGAGAGCTGCTAATTAGCCATTGGCTAATAAAACAAAGAAAAACTATTTGCTAAGTCACAGCATGGAGATTGTCATTACTGCACACCATCTCCACACTTCTCTCACGCCATCTCTCCCTTCGTCTCTTGTTCTCTTTCCATCCCCTCCTCTCAATCCCTTCTCTCTCTCTCCATTCCTCCTGAGGTAGCCAGCTGATTGGATCTGGGCCTGAGAGAATGACAGAGGGTGTTAGGTCCCTAGCTCCATTTTCTTCTTCTTTTTGATTACTTTATCTCAACTTCCATCTCTCGTTACCTTCTAGACTTGGGCGGTATCCAGATTATCGAACCGACCTTGTGCCATACCGGGATATTATGTAATACCGGCACTGAACACAAGGGACACTGTTTTCATACCCCACAGATACTCTGTAATCTGAAGGTTAGCAAATGCTAACGAGTACATGTAAAATCCAATAGAGAATGCTAACTAAATGCACTTTTTAGATGACCAATATATACAGTCTGACCTAAAACATAAAAGTAACTCAAAAATGCTACTTGCAGTTTGTTTACTGCACACACAAAACAAATATTAGCCAGCAAGGCTCTTGATCTAAGAGGGGATTCTCTGCTGATACCAAGCGAATGCTTGATTTTGAAAGAAGCTAACCACACTTAGCTAGATAGCTAACTAGCTACTAAATTTGCAGACCAAATGCACAACTGCAGAGCATTTAGCACATTTTAGGAGAGTTAACTAAATAGTTATAAGATATCTAGCTGGCAAACATTTAGTTGTGAATTCCATACTGTAATTAGATCACTTGGCGACCGCTGAGCAACAGTGAGTGACTCACAAGGCTCCGGTCTCTTGTCATTGTGTGCTTGTAAACAAACACCACATGACACGTGACTGGGGACTACCAGTAAGCTTCTAATGAAAAACTACGTGACAGCTGAAATAAAGTACGCAATCTCTTAACGTATTGCACAAGTTGACTGCAAGTATTTACTTAAAAAGTAGCTACAAATATTCACATTAATAATTTTTTTTTAAATGTTTTTTTTTACTTCAAATAAATAGTTAACGGTATTGGGAAAAAAACATCCCGTCACTTTTTCCCAAATACCCAGTAGACGGTATACCGCCCAAGCCTATTACCTTCTGGTAACTTTCACTCAAGTACCTTGGGAACACATTCAGATTGATGTCTGCCATCCCAGTCCCAGCCATTATGACCCTCATCAAAGAACTATTAGGTTTGCAGCTAGACTGAATAGGAGTCGTGTTGTGTTGGCCGTCTGCTCCATTCTATTTCTATGGTTCTGGGCCGACATTAACCGCTACCCTTTCTTAAGAAATACCAGACATGGTATGAGGAAGTTGTGGCTCACAAATGTCAAAAGGAATGGAGCGGGAGTCACCCTACCTCCCTCAAAAACACACACACACCATACTTTGTCATGTTTTAATATGCAGCACCCCAGTTATCAGACCCCTATAGGTTAACATTACAAGTGAACTAACATCAGAGCCCAACCGTTAAACAGATGTGTATTCAAACACACTCACGGGTACATACACAAACAAAAAGGCCTACGCTGCACATTGTTGTTCACATGATAGATGTTATCACACAGGGTGCTATTTGGGAAGCAACCAAAGAGCTGGCAATGGAGACTACCTGTGTAGTGCTGTTCTTCTATAGTACACGATGTGAATATCCTCTAATGACTGAAACAAACGTGGTCACATAAACGCATTTTCTAAGCTATAGCACACAAAAGGACCAAAGACAGATGGTTTTTAAAAAAGGACCAAAGCATATGGTCCGCTTCGTGCTTTCATTTTTGGCACGGGGAAAAAAATATTGCGATAGTGGTATCATCCTGGGCCTAATTCTTATACAGGTCAGTGTGTTGACCAATTGGTGTTGGTCTCCTGCAGTGAACGCGGATCTGCGGATCGTGACTCTCTCTACAGGGCGGTTTCCGCTTAGGCTACATTGACGACAACAAGTGCGGGCGCAAACACGCAGATCAGGGTTTCCGTCAGACATTTTGAGCCAGACAATGTAACCAGAAAGATATGAATTTACCGGACATCCATATGCATTGGGTGCGTAACGCAACAGGGCATCCACCCACGGTGCTCAAAATCCCATCTATAGATGATCATAATTCATTTGAACAGAATAGAAAACAGCCTGTAAAGTTGTAATAAAATAAAGTAGCACGATGCTCTTATACCAACATGAAAGGTTTTATTGAAAAGCAAAACATTGCTCTAGGTGGCCACAAAATGAAGAAATTCTAAAATTGATGTTGGACAATGAAATTCGATATGTAAATGAACAACGCGCGTTAAGGCTGGGTCATTAAGAGAAAGCTTATTTTACAATGCTCTTGTGAAACGAGGCCCGAGCCATGCATTTATGAAAGCACTTGTTGTTTCCCTGACGCAGCTATTATAAAAACAGCTGATGCCATGATGGTGCCATTTAACCCACAAGGCCTGGACTTGAGAATACAGCCACAAAGAACTCTGGGTAATCACACAGGAAACAGTGTGTGTTTATATATATATATATATATATATGAGAGCGAGAGAAAGCGAGATAGGAGAAAATGTCCAAAAAAGTTAGCCTTCACACTGTCAATCAGGCCACCAGCTTAACTCGGAGTAATTAGAAAGAGATGCGAACAGGCTGCATTCCTTGTGAGAACTTCACATAGGAGGACCACCACACACACACACACACACACACACAGTGTAATTATCCTTCTAAAAAGTACCCTGCTTTACAGGCACTTGCCGGGAAAACCACACAGAGAGTTCCCAAAGGGCCGTCATTAAACAAAGGCAAAAAGAAGCCCTGAACCAAAAGAGCAGAAGAAATGTATTTGGTTCTTGTGGTTCCTAGGAAACGTAGTGGAAGTCAGCATTTAAGCGCTTGGCTTGTGACAAGAACATAATGAGCCAGTCAGTCTCTCTTCACAGCACTGTCACTACTAATGTACAGCTCCCACCCAGAACCATAAGACAGCCCTTTGTGTGTGTGTGTGTGTGTGTGTGTGTGTGTGTGTGTGTGTGTGTGTGTGTGTGTGTGTGTGTGTGTGTGTGTGTGTGTGTGTGTGTGTGTGTGTGTGTGTGTGAGAGAGAGAGAGAGAGAGAGAGAGAGAGAGAGAGAGAGAGGGAGAGAGAGACAGCTATGCTGAGCGATAGGGACAAAGAAAGCAAGAGAGAGCTAGAGAGCAGGTGGAGAAATAAATCGAAGAGAAAGAGAAAAAGAGCCAGTGTTGAGATGTGTTATCACACACACTTGAACTATTACTCACTTCCCTTTAGAGACAAGCAGAGGTCAGAGTAATGTCACAGTAACTTGACTGACCAACTGAATGATTAAGGAATAACCCCTTTACTGCACCTGTGATCTCTCTCTCTCACACACACACACACACTCTGTTTCTTTCTGAAAAACAAAGTCCACTTTCGACCAGTGATATCATGATCTAAACTACTGCTAGTTACATACCTATTAAGGAGAAAATTACTATTTTGGAGAGAGATGGATAGAGGGAGATTGTGCATGTTGTTATCTCCACTGTGGCTGTTGTTGTGAGTGTTTGCAGCATTGCCATGGCTCCCTGCTGGCGGCTGTGCTCTGCTGAGCGGTGAGGGATGTCGTCACCGGGAGGGGTTCTCTGGCAGGCGACACGCCCGTACACGAGTGACACAACACTTCCTGTTCACAGCTACCACAGGAAGTCAGTGACATACTGAAACCTGACTCACTATCAGTACAGAAGGGGAGATCTAGGAAAACGCATCCTTCTTTATTCCAACATGGTGTATTAGT
Organism: Salmo trutta; assembly: GCF_901001165.1. NCBI lineage: Eukaryota > Metazoa > Chordata > Actinopteri > Salmoniformes > Salmonidae > Salmo > Salmo trutta. The sequence goes on from NC_042959.1 coordinate 34,182,410, forward strand.
GTTGTCACGATACCAGAATGGACTTCGATACCGATACCAGGTTTAGGATCACGATACGCGATACCGTCATGACACTCGCTTACCAAAACGACACCAACACAGTACCTTGACAACAACAAAAAGTCACTATGGCACTTGATCCAGAGAAACTCAGCTACTGCTTTGTTCAAATCGTTGGGCATCGAGTTCAATATCATTCATTATATTTGAACATTTATGTGAAGAAAAAAAAAAAACATTGAGCCAGCCATGTACGCATTAACGAATGAATTATACAATCAATTTCACATTGTTTCTACCAAAACTACAAAATAACATGATGGTAATCATTTGAAAGGTAAATCTCCATTGATAAACTGGGTAAATCAAGATGTAGCCCAGGCCTAGTCACAATAGAGGTGAATGCGTATTATTCTATAGGTGAGTGCGCATGCATTGAGTTGAGCTTGTTTTAGCTGATTTCATGGGGCTACAGATGACAAACAATCCCTTCCGTTTACGACTTATTTTATGGGAAACTGCTAAGAGAACACATTTTATTGATCAACAATATTGGCATAGAAGAAGCAATCAGTTATTTTACAAAAGTGTGTGCCGTCTAAGTAATGACTTCATGTGCAAGGCAGAATGTGGCTGTGGAATCTGACCTTGTGGGTATGCATCATAGTGGAAACCAGACGGGAGACGAATTAGATTTTTGGCGACAAATCAGCATATTTTGCTTTTACGGTTTGCATATTATCACAAACAAAGTACTAGGCTAGTGGACTGATGTTGCTTCAGCTGTAAGCTAGCAGGGAACGTTAGCCTTCAATTAAAGGTGGAAGCTACCGGTGTCTTGCTTTGTAAAAGTGTTCTGGCCTGTATGGACATTGTTTTGCGACAACAGTAATGAACAGTTTCAACACATCTACATACCGTTGTTGCATTATTCCAGTGTGTTAACGTCCGCGCGGCATCAGTGGGGAGCTAAGAACGCAACCCAGAAAGCTCTAGCAATGATTGAGTAAGTGGAGCGGGCACTTTGCTCTACAAAGGGGCTGCACCAATAGACCGACTTGAGCCTCTCATTCACCTTAGACATTTGACAGAAGTTTCGATACGCCGTGCAACACTAGCGCGCGTGTTACATGCTGAACACACCACTTGCGTTACCTGCGCTCGCGTTGCAAAATAAAAATGTACACATGCATGTTATTCAACCATTCCATCCAAACTGCTCGTGCGTGTGTCCGGTGTCGTCAGCATGTCAGGATGCTGCTGTGTGTCTCAAGGCAGGCAGGAGGTCACTGGTTAGGCCTAAGTGTGTTACACGTGGTTACATTGCGTACTTTGTCCCTGAGGAACACTTGACTGTTTACACATGATCAAACACTCATTGAGAGATAAACAACTCGACAGAGAGAAGAGAGACAAGCATAGACACAACTAACACATGACGAACACAGAATGGTAATGATCATTCACAACAGAAAAAAAATAAAGAAAAATAAATACAAAACACTGAACAAACACAAAAATCACAACCAACACTTCCTGGGTGGATGACTGGTTTGGTTGCTACAACCCATCACGTAGTTCTCAGCACTTTACTCATCAGCTTACTTCCCCTTGCAATAGCGTGGCACTAATCCTGGTAAATCAACTGAGACATTAACATAACACCAGCAGTCACTTTACATGACATGGAATGGTGTGCTTTCCTTAAAACCACCCCAAGGCTAACATACTCAGTCAACACAGAAACAAACACAACTCCCGACCAACAAGCCACGCACCAGCAGCGCACTAAGCCAGGGATATAGATTAAGCCGCGGGCTGTTTTTTTCTCTTGAGCAGACGGTCAGGTGACCAACCAGAAGCCCAAAACGTAATAATTTCAAACCTTGCTTACATTTGTATGAGATCACATTATCCCTCGATTATGCGTGGGAATACTTTGGAACAGATTTCCCAAATTAAAACCACTTGTAGCTAATTTGCTGGTGTTTGGACATAAGACAGTACAACAATAAAAGTAAGTACTTTTCTTCAGAAAACACGGGGGGGAGGGGCAAATAAAATCCCGCCAGCAAATTGAATCAGTTCCATGGGTTAGGCCTTTATTTGACAGCTCACAGGAAGAAAAAATAAATCAGTGACAGCTTCATCATACCCCTTTCCACCCCCCTGTCAGTGTGTAAATAAAGTAACACTATGTAACCAGGAAGTCCTTTGTTATATTAGCCTCCGTCCTTTTTATTATTTCACATCAGACTGTCTCCCTGGTTCACTATGGCTGGCCCTGCTCCCTTACGCCTGACCGACCCCTGCTCTCTGTGCGTGCGTGTGTGTATGTATGTATGTGTTCAGTGAGAGTGGTGCATAGCCTCCACGCAAGTCTTCATCAGTGTGTCCAAGTGGGGCGTTTTTCCGCATGACTGCGCCATCCTTGAAGGGCCGTCCCTAATGATAAAACAACTAGCCCAGAACAACAAGAGAGGCTAACGCGATCCGGCCATTTCTGTACTGCTGCATGATGCCCTGCAAGTATTTCTGCTTGGCAGATAAGTGAGAGAGTCATTAGAGAATGTAGAGCGCATTCCCCACTGAAACCATGTCTATCTGCTGGTATTACACACAGACTGGATGACATTATATAGGATCATTCTGAAATGTTCGGTGAATCGTCAACAACCTGCTTAATGTGGCATGCCCCGCCTGAATAGAATACTGATGAGGCTATGTACGAAATGTGTGATTTGCATGTACTGTAAAAGCAACATGCCAACATGAGTTCAACTATGTGAACAGAAAAGGCTTCCATTCATAATGTGCAGGCACCAAAAGACGGTGCTGAATGTAAAATCCAATCCAATTTTTATTTGTCACATGCGGCAAATTGCAACAGATTTAGACATTACCGTGAAATGCTTACTTACGAGCCCTTAACCAAAATGCTGAGTTAAAAAGAAAAAGTTAAATAACGAGGATATGTACAGTGCCTTCGGAAAGTATTCAGACCCCTTGACATTTTCCACATACAAAAAAATTCTCAGCAATCTACACACAATACCCCATAATGACAAAGTGAACACAGGTTTAGACATTTTTGCAAATATGAAACAAATATTTAACTCTTTGGCCTGAATGCCAAGCTTCACGTCTAGAGGAAACCTGGCACCATCCCTACTGTGAAGCATGGTGGTGGAAGAATAGTGCTGTGGGGATGTTTTTCAGCGGAAGGGACTGGGAGACTAGTCAGGATTGAGGCAAAGATGAACGGAGCAAAGTACAAAGAGATCCTTGATAAAAACAAATCGCAGAGCTCTCAGGACCTCAAAATAGGGCGAAGGTTCACCTTACAACAAGACAACAACCCTAAGCACACAGCCAAGACAAAGCAGGAGTGCCTTCGGGATAAGTCTCTGAATGTCTTTGAGTAGGCCAGCCAGAGCCCAGACTTAATCCTGATTGAACATCTCTGGAGAAACCTGAAAATAGCTGTGCAGCAACACTCCCCATCCAACCTGACAGAGCTTGAGAGGATCTACAAAGAAGAACGGGAGAAACTCCCCAAATACAGGTGTGCCAAGCTTGTAGTGTTATACCCAAGAAGACTGTAATCACTGCCAAAGGTGCTTCAAGTACTGAGTAAAGGGTCTGAATACTTAAGTAGATGTAATAACATTTTTCATAAATTAACAAAAATAAATACAGTTTTTGCTTTGTCATTATGGGGTAGTGTGTGTAGATTGATGGGGGGGGGGGGGGGGCAGGTAGCCTAGCAGTTAGGGTGGCAGGTAGCCTAGTGGTTAAAGCATTGGACTTGTAACCGAAAGGTTGCAAGATCGAACCCCCGAGCTGACAAGGTAAAAATATGTCATTCTGCCCCTGAACAAGGCAGTTAACCCACTGTTCCTAGGCCGTCATTGAAAATAAGAATTGTTCTTAACCGACTTGCCTAGTTAAATAAAAGGTATAACCATTTTTTTTTTTAAATCAATTTTAGAATAAAGCTGTAACCTAATAAAATGTGGAAAAAGTAAAGGGGCCTGAATACTTTCAGAAGGCACTGTACAAGGGGTACCGGATAAAGTGACTATGCATAGATATTAAACAGAGTAGCAGCAGCGTGTGTGGTGTGTGTAGTATGTGAGTGTGTGGTGTGTGTGTAGTATGTGGTTAGAGTCCAGTGAAAAGTTAACACACCTACTCCTTTAACGGTTTTTCTATATTTTTACTTTTTTCTACATTGTCGAAAAATTGTGAATACATCAAAACTTTGAAATAACACATATGGAATCATGTAGTAACCAAAAGTGTTAAAGAAATCAAAATATATTTTAGATTCTTCAATGTAGCCACCCTTTGCCTTGATGACAGCTTTTTACACTCTTCGCATTCTCTCAACCAGCTTCACCTGGAATGCTTTTCCAATAGTCTTGAAGTAATTGCCACATATGCTGAGCACTTGTTGGCTGCTTTTCCTTCACTCTGCAGAGTCCTTATTGATGTGGACACCAAGGAACTTGAAGCACTCGACTCGCTGTGGTGGCAAGGTGGAACGCACAATTCATTTAGTACAGCAATGTTGGCCTACATGAGGGAGCGGTTGAGAACTGACAGCTTATTGGGGATTGTCGCCTACGCAGACGTCTAAGGCACTGCATCTCAGTGCAAGAGGCGTCACTACAGTCCCTGGTTGGAATCCAGGCTGTTTCACTTTCGGCCGTGACTAGGAGTCTCATAGGGAGCCGCACAATTGGCACAGCGTTGTCCGGGGTAGGTCGTCATTGTAAATAACTAGCTGGTTAACGGTCCAAGTGGAGTTTTAGAATGGCCCGAAACATGAATGTAAAATGTGCCACCCCCTAATATGTGACAGGAAGAAAGAAACATTGCACTGGTATTGTGGGTTAGATCTTCTGAACTGTTTGGGCTAGAAACAATCAGTTTTCGCTGTAGTAATGGTGCAAGCATGACGCTTACAAATCTGCGCTCGTGAAACAATGCTACAGTGAAGCCTTATCATTAGAATAATTATTATACAATTTAAAAAGAAATCTAAAATAAAATATTGGACATTTTTTCTAGCACTGGTGCTCCCAATTTAAAACTTCAGGACACACAGAAAACTATTTTGAAGCACTTTAGAGCTCTGGCTGAGGGCTCTTTCTGCCCCCTGGGTGAGAGCCCTTTCTGGAGCAGGAAGCTGTGACGTAGGCCCCGCAGCCTGGAGCAATTATGGCACTGCGAGTCCTGAAAAGCAGGATCTGCTGAAACAGACGCACTGAATTGATTACAGACAGAGGCAACCTGTGGGATAAATGTTACCGAGCCGCCAAATCGATCACTCACTGTCAGTCACTCACAGCACCTCGGACAGAAGACCTCGAACTGTTGCTCGCACACAGAGACACGCAGTGGTAAAAACATCATCACACACACACACGTATTCTCTGAAACACACAAAGGAATAGAATCAGACATAGGGAGGAATCCCCAGACAGCAGCTTAGAATTGTGTGTAGGAGGATCATTTGAAATCTTTACGTGACACCCTCCTAAAATACCCCAGTCCTCCACTGATCCCGTCCCAAAAACACCCCTATCGCTTTCTATACAGAAAGAGGACGTTGACTCGCTGTCGCAAGCAGGCAGATCGGACAGATAGTGTGCGTGTTTCAAGTTTTATTAGTGGTATGTACGGGATAGACATGGTATACACCGTCCAACGAAATGCTTACTTGCAGGTTCCCTCGACAACGCAACAACAATAAAAGATAAGAATACAAACAAAGTAAATGGCAGTAGAATAGAATAAACAATTTAGCATCAGTATAATACAGGATGGCACAATTTATACTACAATATTTACACAAGTGTTGGGGATGGGGGGGCAAGGGTTTGACTTGTGCAGTATTTAACAATCGTAATAAGAGTCTGGTTGCAGCAGTTGTGATGCGTGTGTAGCGTGAGTGAGTGAGTGAGTGAGAACAATGGAACTCTACATGCGATAACACCGCCCCCCCTTAACTACCTACATCTCCCTGCCTTCAACAAGTCCATTCACTGTTCCTCCTTCACTTACCCAGTACACACACCCTATACCCTATAGCCCCCACCAACACACAAACACGGCCCCTATGCCTACAAGCAGCACAGCACCCAGCATTCCTGTCACGACATCAGCTCTGCATTGAAGTCCTCTCTCAGCAAGAATCACCATATGTCCCCGTGTAAGCCTTTGCCCTTGGCAGATCCTCCGACATACTATCAAACACTTATTCTGAGCATGTGTAGTTACTGTTCTCAGCAGCATGATCCGACTGTCAGACCCCTGTTCCACACATCCCACAAAGTCTTGCTCAGTACTGACTCTCCAGGAGCTGCTCAGACGTATACCAAGCGTTCCTCCTGTGAACTGGCATGGGCTGCTGTGTGAGTAGGTTGACTGCTGGGTACTTGCACTCTGACTGGGAGACAGCCTTTCACAGCTGTTCCAGGAGAATGAGGAGATAGTGTAGAGGGACGCAGGGAGGAAGTGCACATTTCAATAACGAGCAAAAACAAAAAGCCTGAGTCTCAGTAATGATGAGGCTGCATAGAGCAGTTTTTCACACTGCGTACCCGCACCCAGGGCATGCATCACCAGACTATCAAATATTAACTGTGAGTGTTTGACAACGCCCTCTCTATAGAAACAGACAGTGTGTCAGTGTTCCTAGAGGCACACATACAAAAGCTTTTTATTTTGCCTACTTGATATAATACAGCACCGGTCATTCATAATTTTAGACTTCAGAGCGAGATAGCGAGAGAGAGAGAGAGAGAGAGAGAGAGAGAGAGAGAGAGAGAGAGAGAGAGAGAGAGAGCACTAGCGAAACTCAGGCCCCTGGACATTGACCTTCAGAGGTCAATAGCAACTCCATCATAGACTTCAGTGCAGCTTTTGACATTATCGATCATAGTCTGTCTGCTGCTGGAAAAACTTGTGTTATGGCTTTTTTTTTTAATGTAATTATTTATTACAAAAAACACAAGGAAGGGGTAACATTAAAGTATTAGAACATGAAGGACAAACAATACAGCATCAAGACACTATCAAACATGTATCAGTCTTTCCGCAACAGAGCCATCCTTATGTGTGAGGGTGCATGATAGTGATATAAAATACATGTCATAGTTTCCTTTATCATGATAACAACCTTGTGAAGCCCGAACCCTCCAAGATCCCCCCACAGTTCCCCAATAGCTGTCCCTCAACAATTCGAGACCCCTCGCACAGTCCCCCCCCCCCCCCCAGAAGAAAACATAAAATTAATTCCATTCCCCACCCCCAAGATGTGTTATGGCTTTACACCCCCTGCTATACTGTGGATAAAGAGTTCGACAACTAAAAGACCACAGAGGGTGTTCTTTAATGGAAGCCTTTCAAATAGAATCCATTTAGAATCAGGAATTCCCCAGGTAACTGTTTAGGCCCTTTGCTTTTTACAATTTTGACTAACGACATGCCACTGACTTTGAGTAAAGCCAGAGTGTCTATGTATGCGAATGACTCAACGCTATACACGTCAGCTACTACAGCGACTGAAATGACTGCAACGCTCAACAAAGAGCTGCAGTTAGTTTCAGAGAGGGTGGCAAGGAATAAGTTAGACCTCAATATTTCTAAAATTAAAAGCATTGTATTTGGAACAAAACCTCAACTAAATCTTCTAATAAATAATGTGGAAATTGAGAAAGTTGAGATGACAAAACTGCTTGGAGCAACCCTAGATTATAAACTGTCATGGTCAAAACATATTGATGCAGTAGTAGCTAAGATGGGGAGAAGTCTGTCTATAATAAAGCGATGCTCTGTCTTAACAACACTATGAACAAGGCAGGTCCTAGTTTTGTCACACCTTGACTAATGTTCAGTCGTGTGGTCAGGTACCACAAAAAAAGGACTTAGGAAAATTGCAATTGGCTCAAAACAAGGCAGCATGGCTGGCCCTTGGATGTACACAGAGAGCTAATATAAATAACATGCATGTCAATCTCTTGTGGCTGAAAGTGGAGGAGAGGTTGACTTCATCACTACATTTATTTATGAGAGGTATCGACATGTTGAATGCACCGAGCTGTCTGTCTAACCTATTAGCACACAGCTCGGGCAACCATGCATACCCCACAAGACATGCCACGAGGTCTCTTCACAGTCCCCAAGTCCAGAACAGACTATGGGAGGCACACAGTACTACATAGAGCCAAGACTACATGAAACTCTATTCCACATCAAGTAACTGACGCAAGCAGTAAAATTAGAATTAAAAAAACATATATAAAAAAAACATATATAAAAAAAACCTTATGGAACAGCGGGGACTTTGAAGCAACAAACATTGCGACACACGCACGCACACACGTAGTACTGTAGATTAGAGGTCAACCGATTATGATTTTTTAACGCCGATACAGATTGGAGGACCAAAAAAGGCCGATACCGATTAATCGGCCGATTTTTATATATATAAATAAGTGTTTATTGTTCATTCAGTATTGTTGTAATTGTCATTATTACAAATATATATATATATATTTGTAATAATGACAATTACAACAATACTGAATGAACAATGAACACTTATTTATTTATATATATATATATATATATATATATATATATATATATATATATATATAAAAATATATATATATATATATATATATAAAAATAATAATGACAATTACAACAATACTGAATGAACACTTATTTTAACTTAATATAATACACCATAAAATCTATTTAGTCTCAAATAAATAATGAAACATGCTCAATTTTGTTTAAATAATGCAAAAAAACAGTGTTGGAGAAGAAAGTAATAGTGCCATGTAAAAAAAGCTAACGTTTAAGTTCCTTGCTCAAAACATATGAAAGCTGGTGGTTCAATATTCCCAGTTCTTCGATATTCCCAGTTAAGAAGTTTTAAGTTGTAGTTATTATAGGAATTATGACGTGTTGACTATTTCTCTCTATACCATTTGTATTTCATATACCTTTAACTATTGGATGTTCTAATAGGTACTTTAGTATTGCCAGTCTAATCTCAGGAGTTGATAGGCTTGAAGTCAAACAGCACTGTGACACAAGCATTGCTAAGAGCTGCTGGCAAACGCAGTAAAGTTTGAATGAATGCTTACGAGCCTGCTGCTGCCTACCACCGCTCAGTCAGACTGCTCTATCAAATCATAGACTTAATTATAATAAACACAGAAATACGAGCCTTTGGTCATTAACATGGTCAAATCCGGAAACTATCATTTTGAAAACGAAACGTTTATTCTTTCAGTGAAATAGGGAACCGTTCCGTATTTTATCGAATGGGTGGCAACCCTAAGTCTAAATATTGCTGTTACATTGCACAACCTTCAATGTTATGTCATAATTATGTAAAATTCTGGCAAATTAGTTCGCAACGAGCCAGGCGGCCCAAACTGTTGCATATACCCCGACTCTGCTTGCACAACGCAAGAGAAGTGACACAATTTCCCTAGTTAATATTGCCTGCAAAGATGCACTTCTTTTAACTAAATATGCAGGTTTAAAAAATATATACTTCTGTGTATTGATTTTAAGAAAGGTATTAATGTTTATGGTTAGGTACAGTCGTGCAAAGAATGCACTTTTGTTAAATCACCGCCCTTTTGGCAAAGTTGAAGTAGGCTGTGATTCGATAAATTAACAGCCACCACATTGATTTTATGCAACGCAGGACAAGCTAGTTAACCTAGTAATATCATCAACCATGTGTAGTTAACTAGTGATTTTGTGAAGACTGATTGTTTTTTATAAGTTAAGTTTAATGCTAGCTAGCAACTTACCTTGGCTCCTTGCCACCACAGGTGGTCAGCCTGCCACGCAGTTTCCTCGTGGAATGCAATGTAATCGGCATCCAAAAATGACAATTGCCGATTGTAACGAAAACTTGATATTGGCCATGCCGATTAAATCGGTCGACCTCTACTGTAGATATGTGGTAGTAGTGGAGTAGGGGCCTGAGGGTACACAGTGTGTTGAGAAATGTGAATGTATTGTAATGTTTTTAAAATTGTATAAACTGCCTTAATTTTGCTGGACCCCAGGAAGAGTATGGGGATCCATAATAAATACAAATACGGCCCGTAGGCAAGTTCATTCAATCGAATTTGTGGGGGAGATACCGTAAATTCCGGACTATAAGCCGCAACTCATTTCCCACGCTTTGAACATCGCAGCTTAAACAATGACGCGGCTAATATATGGATTTTTCCCGCTTTCAATTTTTTTTCTCCAAAAAAACACATTCTGTGACGTGCTCAGTTTTTTGGCGGCATGAAGCTTTCATTAGACCAATGAAATTGCCGAATGGGTTAAGGTCAAACAACTTTTATGTTTACTGCTTAGATTAAATCGAGCGCTCTCAAACTTCATCATTCTGATTACGGTAGTCATTTTGTCACCCTCATCGTGGCAAAGACACGGAGAAATGCATATGATGCAGCTTTCAAGTTGAAGGCGATTGATCTGGCTATTGGAAAAGGAGATAGAGCTTCTGCACGGGAGCTTGGTCTTAATGAGTCGATGATAAGACGTTGGAAACAGCAGCGTGAGGAATTGACTCAGTGCAAAAAGACAACTAATGCTTACTGCTAATTTTTTATTTTAAGCCATGTTTCGTTGAAGCCTATTTATTTTTGTTACAAGCCATGTTTCGTTAAAGCCTATTTATTTTTGTTACAAGCCGTGTTTCGTTAAAGCCTGTGTAAAGTTCATTTGTTTTAATGTACCGGTAGGCACCTGCGGCTTATAGACATGTGCGGCTTATTTATGTTCAAAATAATATATTTTTTTAAATTCAGTGGGTGCGGCTTATATTCAGGTGCGCTTAGTCAGGAAATTACGGGAATTTTTTGGGATAAAAAAAAAAAGAAACTCAACTATTCATACCCCTCTAATTTTAGTACATTTTGTTAAGTTACAACCTTATTCTGAAATGTATTAAGTAACTTTTCTTTATCAATCTAATCTACACACAATACGCCATAATGACAAACCGAAAACATGTTTAGACATTTTTGCCATTTAGACAAAAACATCTTATTTACATAAGCATTCAGACCCTTTGCTATGAGACTCGAAATTGAGCTCAGGTGCATCATGTTTCCATTGATCATCCTTGAGATGTTTCTACAACTTGGAGTCCACCTGTGGTGAATTCAATTGATTGGATATGATTTGGAAAGGCACACACCTGTCTATGTAAAAAGGTCCCACAGTTGACAGTGCATGTCAGATTTAAAACAAAGCCCTGAGGTCAAAGGAACTCCAAGACAGGATTGTGTCGAGGCACAGATCTGGGGAAGGGTATCAAAAAATGTCTGCAGCGTTGAAGGTCCCCAAGAACACAGTGGCCTCCATCATTCTTAAATGGAAGAAGTTTGGAACCACTAAGACTCTTAATGAGCTGGCCGCCCAGCCAAACTGAACAATTGCGGGAGAAGGGCCATGGTCAGGAAGTTGAAGAAGAACCATAGGGTCCCTCTGACAGAGCTCCTCTGTGGAGATGGGAGAACCTTCCAGAAGTACAAGCATCTCTGCAGCACTCCACCAAATCAGGCCTTTATGGTAGAGTGGCCAGACGGAACCACTCCTCAGTAAAAGGCACATGACAACCCACTTGGAGTTTGTCAAAAGGCACCAAAAGGACTCTCAGACCATGAGAAACAAGATTCTCTGACCTGAATGCCAAGTGTCACATCTGGAAGAAACCTGGCACCATCCCTACGGTGAAGCATGACCGTGGCAGAATTATGCTATGGGGATGTTTTTCAGCGGCAGGGACTGGGAGACCAGTCAGGATCGAGGGAAAGATGAATGAAGCAAAGTACAGAGAGATCATTGATGAAAACCTGCTCCAGAGCACTCAGGACCTCAGACTGGGGTGAAGGTTCACCTTCCAAAAGGACAACAACCCTAAGCACACAGCTGAGACAACGCAGGAGTGGCTTTGGGACGAGTCTCTAAATGTGCTTGAGTGTCCCAGCCAGAGCCCGGACCTGAACATCTCTGATGAGATCTGAAAATAGCTGTGCAGCGACGCTTCCCATCCAACCTGAGCGCTTGAGTGGATCTGCAGAGAAGAATGGGAGAAACTCCCTAAATACAGGTATATCAAGCTTATAGCTTCATACCCAAGATGCTTCAACAAAGTACTGAGTAAAGGGTCTAAATACGTGTGGAAAAATTTCTAAAAAAACAGTTTTTGCTTTGTCATTATGGGGTTATTGATGAGGGGAAAAAACGATTTAATCCATTTTAGAATAAGGCTGTAATGTAACAAAATGTGGAAAAAGTCAAGGGGTCTGAATACTTTCCAAAGGCAATTTATTTGAAAATACAGCACGTTTTTTCTGGCCAGCAAATTAATTTTGACAAAAATCGGTCCCCCAAAGAATTTGCAGCCCTACGTTGAATTTCGAAATGCCAACATGGCCGTCAAGCCTAAACGTTTGCCTACCGCTGCACTAGTACGTACTAGCTAGATAACCAAGGCATGGAACAGACAAATGAGTTCAAAGCAGTTTCTTGGTTTCTGAATTGGCTATTTTGGTTTATGGCCTTGGTGGCCTGGCAAATTGGGCCCCACCTTAAAGCCAAGTGGCCTTGCCCCTAAAATCACAATTATAGGTCTGCCCAGCAGACCTCATTGGTGGTGATAAAACAAAGTGTCAAAGTTCAAATAGTAACATTCATTTTATAAAGGTTTTCAGCTAAGTGTACGCATGAAACATGACTCCAGTCCACTCCACTGAAGAGTGATATTTCTCAGGTTCCCACTTCCTACCTCCCTCCCTCACTACTAGCTCTGTCTCTCTTCACCCACCCCCCCATCTCTTCCTTTCATACTTAAATGACACCTGATCAGCAGAAAGCCCGACCTACATCCCATCCTGTCACATCAGATTAGAGTGATTAATATGTTAATGACGGATTGCAGGTTAAGCTCTGTTTCCTACACTCACTGCCAACACCAGCCTCACTTCACTTTTGCGTGCGCCATGCATGACCATTCATCTCACTGGAATAAAAAATGGTGTGTTGTCTATGTGTGTGTGTGGGGGGTGTATGAGGTATCGGAGCTGGGACTGTCATTCCCGTGTCTCCAACAATTTAAACCCATCTTTATAGAGAAAATGAGGCGAAGAGGGAGAGCGAGAGTGTGCGAGTGGAAAAACTCCAAACCCTTCCAAAATGCACACATTCTTTCAGTGTGCTTATTCAAACTGACAGGGACAATTTACTCCAACGCCCCACACACTGACAACAAAAAAAACTCACTCTATGAACGACACAAGGTTCCACTGTGCTGTGTGCTTGTTTACCTGTGCTGTCTAGGGTGTAACAGGACAGCCTCAGACTAGCAGTAATCTGTCAGTCAGTCAGAATGGGAGTCACGCTCTAATCCCTACTAATCCCACACAGAACACCGATAACGACATCATACTACACACACTGACAATGTTTATGGGACTGTTTATCTACATGGCCATCGGAGTCTGTCTGTATCTGGGTACTGCAGAAGCACGTAGCGACAGGCAAGAGAGAAAATCAGCAGCAGTTTTCAATGAAAAAAGACACGGACTAGGCTTGGGCGATATACCGTATACTGGGGTATATTTCGAAATACCGACAAAATTATTTTCAATACCGTTTAAAAATATATTTATTTTCAGGGGGAGTTGGGGGCAGCGTGCTATGGCACTGCTTATAAATGACCACTGGTTGAATCTATTACAATAAAATGCCTATTTACTCTATTCCATCTGACTGCACAATCCACTGTCTCATCAACCCAGCCAGGCAATTGATCTCCACTATAAAAAGCATGTAGACATTATCTACATTTCTTTTAGATGAACATTTAATTTAGCCACAACTTTGGAAGTATGCTTGGGGTCATTGTCCATTTGGAAGACCCATTTGCGACCATGCTTTAACTTCCTGACTGATGTCTTGAGATGTTGCTTCAATATATCCACATCATTTTCCTGCCTCATGATGCCATCTATTTTGTGAAGTGAACCAGTCCCTCCTGCAGCAAAGCACCCGCCCAACGTGATCCTGCCACCCCCGTGCTTCACGGTTGGGATGGTGTTCTTCGGCATGCAAGCTTCCCCCTTTTCCTCCAAACATAACGATGGTCATTATGGCCAAACAGTTCTATTTTTGTTTCATCAGACCAGAGGACATTTCTCCAAAAAGTATCATCTTTGTCCCCATGTGCAGCTGCAAACTGTAGTCTGGCTTTTTTATGGTGGTTTTGGAGCAGTGGCTTCTTCCTTGCTGAGCGGGCCTTTCAGGTTATGTCGATATAGGACTCGTTTTACTGTGGATATAGATACTTTTGTACCCGTTTCCCCCAGCATCTTCACAAGGTCCTTTGCTATTGTTCAGTGATTGATTTGCACTTTTCACACCAAAGTACGTTCATCTCTAGGAGACAGAACGCGTCTCCTTCCTGAGCGGTATGACGGCTGCATGGTCCCATGGTGTTTATACTTGCGTACTACTGTTTGTACAGATGAACGTGGTACCTTCAGGCATTTGGAAAATGCTCCCAAGGATGAACCAGACTTGTGGAGGTCTACAATTTTTTTTCCTGAGGTCTTGGCTGATTTCTATTGATTTTCCCATGATGTCAAGCAAAGAGGCACTGAGTTTGAAGGTAGGCCTTGAAATACATCCACAGGTACACCTCCAATTGACTCAAATTATGCCAATTAGCCTATCAGAAGCTTCTAAAGCCATGACATCAATTTCGGGAATTTTCTAAACTGTTTAAAGGCACAGTCAACTTAGTGTATGTAAACTTTTGATCCACTGGAATTGTGATACAGTGAATTATGAGCGAAATAATCTCTAAACAATTGTTGGAAAAATTACTTGTGTCATGCACAAAGTAGATGTCCTAACCGACTTGCCAAAACTATAGTTTGTTAACAAGACATTTGAGGAGTGGTTGAAAAATGAGTTAATGACTCCAAACTAAGTGTATGTAAACTTCCGATTTCAACTGTATAAACCTTGCTCTCAGTCTCTCCAACATTTGCAACATTGCTTCAATATTCAAATTTGATCTCCAGCTGCCCCATAGAAATCAACGTGTGTCAGTACAAGACACACAGACAGCGTTTCTCAGCCAGTCGAAATCATGAATCAGCTGTCATCATTTTATGGATATATACAAAATGTAAAAAAAATTTTTATATATATATATATATATATATATAAAATATATATATATTTTTTTTAAAGTCAAACAAAACGTCTGGCAACCAAACCGATAGAACGCCCGACCAGCTGGCTTGGGTAGCAACCCTAGATGTGTGTCGGGGCTATATCTTGCGGAAGGATGAAATAGTATTTATAAGTTCATCAAAATAATGTTAGAAAATTAAAATCATTATTTGAATACGTTTGTAACCTGTTGAATAAAAAGGGATAATGCCTTCGAAGCCAGTGTTTGGAGGATATATTGGCACGGTTTGCCGGCCCTCAACTTTGTCTCAGCCCTAACACCCGTATCAATATATCCTCAAAACACCGGCTTCTTAGGCATTATCACTTAAATGGAACTATCACTTTTTCTCTACAGAACATGTTGGTATCTGGTTGCTAAGCAACAATTTTTCGTTTGACAGACTGGTTTCCTCTGGACAAAGGTTGCTAGCTCGTAACTAAATTCTCAAACTAGATACATACTGCAATTCCAACCACAACACCTTTGCTTTGATTTTAAGCCTGAAAATACAACTTGCCTAGCTAAGAGCTAAATATTTGTTTGTGACTTTATAATTCTAATTCTATTTGAGGCTCCGCATGTCATGGAAAATATTATTTCCAACAACTAATGAGCAACTCCTCCATAATTGCATAACTCCAGCTGCATACTGAACGCTGAGACTGCCGAAAGGTCGTCAGTGTCTCTTTGGCAATGACAACGAGTGGAATGTTAGCTAAAGACTGGTACACAGATCAGGGACATTCAATCCCTTCCTGGATCAAGATCCCTGTTGCCTAAATAGTTTTGTGCGTCCCCCAAAAAATGATGTACAAAAATAGCACACCTTGTGTGCACTTCCAGTAATACCGTATTCCCCCGGTATGGTACAGTATGAAAAACAGGATACCGCCCAACCCTAGCACGGACATAATGAATAGAGAAAAGAGAGAGTGACTTCAGTGAGGAAGCCAGAGGCAGAACAGATGTGACAGAATGACCCTGAATGACCCCTTTCTTTTTTATCCCAAAGACAGAGCTCTACCTTCCTGAAATGTAACTAAGGGGAGACGGGGCTTACTGAATCTGTTACTTGGCTCAGGCTCCTTAATGCATTGTACCGGTTAAGTGTCACGAGACTATAGGGCGTTTACTCACTGCTCTAGAATGTAGTGAAATACGGGTAAATTCAAGCGGGTGCTACTAAATGAATGTCAAAATGTAGTTCTTTGCCCAATGTCGCTATGACTCACACACAATTAATCATTATTGTTCTCTACAATATTCTAACATTGATATGCTTGTATTTAAGTGTTGTTTAAATAAGAATGGTTGTTGTGACCGTTGCTAGTCTAGACCGCCTCGCTCTAAGTTTTATCTCTTCCATTTGTCGGCATTGGGGGTGGTAACCACGCTTTGGACCAATCAATTGATCCCCTCGTCATTTTCATTACCAGACCTGTGGCTTTCTATTCCTCTAACCCCGTTGAGGGGCCATTTCTATGGTTTTAAAAGGGAAATACACCATGAAGCCTGGAACGGATTGTTTTCGGGGAGGGTAGATTAAAAATCAGTCTGTTAGCTTTGTAAATTAATATACAGTCAGGTCCATAATTATTGCCAACCTTGAAAAAGAAAAGCAAAAAAAATACTATAAAATAAACAAATACTGAGCTATATTGTATGATGATACAAATGGGGAAATGATGTTATACTAATACAACTGCTCAGAGAAAGAGATTTGGTTTAACAAGAAATAAAATGTCAAAAAGATAGGGGTCAGATTAAATGAAAATAGAGCTATTTGGAAATGCACAACAGTGGTGGATTTGGGATCGAAAAACAGAAGCATATGTCTTTTACCGACGGTAAAATAAGGTGGTGCATCTTTAACGTATTGGGGCTATTTTGCTTCCACTAGTCCTGTGGCCCTTGTTAAGGTCAACGGCATCATAAACTTTATCAAGTACCAGGACATTTCAACCAAAACCCTGGTTGCCTCTGCCAGGAGGCTGACACTTGGTCACAAGTTGATCTTCCAGCAAGACAATAACCCCAAGCACACATCAAAATCGAAAGAAACGGTTAATTGACCACAAAAAACCCAGCATTTAGCAATGGCCATCTCAGTCTCTATACTTGAAGCCCATTGAAAACCTGTGGTTTGAGTTGAAAGGCCAGTCCATATGCACAGACGAAGGATATCAAGGATCTGGAAAGATTCTGTATTGAGGACTGGTCTAAGACTCCTCCCAATGTGTTGTCCAATCTCATGAAACGTTTTAGAAAAAGGCCCAGTGTCGTTATCCTGTCAAGGGGAGAGTGCTGGAGTACTGAAAACAGGGGTGCCAATAATTTAGATTTTTTTAATTGCATTAGTATAAAATATACTTTCCCCCCCAAAAATTGCATGCAATATAGCTCAGTATTTGTATTATTTATTTCATATAAACCAATTTTTCTCATATTCCACAGATTTAGAAAAAGCCCATGTTATCACACACAAACCTGCAGCCACGAGCTATCTTTGTGTGTGTGTCTGTGTGTGTGTGTGTACACGTACATAAGAACGTGTCTGAGTGAGCATGTAGACGCAGGTAGGTAAGTCACTCATCCTCTGTAATCCTTCTGTGAGTCACTGTAAGAAGCAGATCCTCATCGTGCAACGTCCCTGGCCGTCAGTTACACATGCACACACACACACACACGACTCCCCACTCCAGGGCTAAACAGTGCCAATGATTATCAATAACACGAGTCGCAAACTTTACCATGACTTAATAAAAGGAAAGGTTCCCCCATTTTGAATGTTACATTGTTTTTGTGCATCTCTGGGTGATCCTCTATCAATTCCCCGAGTCATTTCATGTTTTCATGGGAGTTATTGGCGTTCAAGCAGGCAGAAATCCGTCCGGTACGACGTAACACTGTGTTAAAGTCGCTCACTACACTGGAGGTTAATAGGAATAACGACTTTTAAAAGCGCGAAAACATCCATCATACATGTCCGATTTCAATACTGGCCGATGTCATAAGTCGGGTGGATGTCTTTGGTCATATTATAGCAATATTCCTACCTGGAGAAATGGGGAATTTAACGAAGGGTCTAGCACATTTGTCCTATTTGTCTGCCTCTTTAGTCCAGGGTGAATTGCATGGTGCAGTTGCCAGAGATATTACAGAAAGTAGATGGGAATCCAATTAATAAAGGAACGCGTAACACCCCATCCAGCAGACTGTCGACCAATCGTGTTTACATTGTCATGCTGCGTCACGCGGTTGCTAAGCTAATCGCCACGCAAACCCTTCTCAAAGTCAGTGTATATGTCGAGAAACGTGACTATTTTCATCGAAAGTAGGTGATGTCACAATTCCAACACTATACATTACTACAGATAGCAAGTTAATTATAATGCGGTCGGAAAGTACTTAGACCACTTGACTTTTCCCACATTTTTTTATGTTACAGCCTTATTCTAAAATGGATTAGATTGTTTCCTCAATCTACACACAAAAACAAAGCAAAAACAGGTTTAGATTTTTATTTTGCAAATGTATTGAACATTAAACTGAAATATCAAATTTACATAAGTATTCAGATCCTTTACTCACTACTTTGCTGAAGCACCATTGGCAGCGATTACAGCCTCAAGTCTTCTTGGGTATGACACTACAAGCTTGGCACACCTGTATTTGGGGAGTTTCATTCTTCGCTGCAGATCCTCTTAAGCTCTCAGGTTGGATAGGGAGCTTCACTGCACAGCTATTTTCAGGTCTCTCCAGAGATGTTCGATCGGGTTGAAATCCGGGCTATGGCTCAGCCACTCAAGGACATTCAGAGACTTGTCCGGAAGCCACTCCCGCGTGTGGTGGCTGTGTGCTTAGGGTCGTTGTCCTGTTGGAAGGTGAACCTTTACCCCAGTCTGAGGTCTTGAGTGCTCTTCATCAAGGATATCGCTATACTTTGCTCCATTCATCTTTGCCTCAATCCTGACTAGTCTCCCAGTCTATGCCGCTGAAAAACCCCCTCACAGAATGATGCTGCCACCACCATGCTTCACCGTATTTTTTAAAATGTAACTCTACAAGTCAGTTAAGAACAAATTATTATTTACAATGACGGCCTACCCCGGCCAAACCATAACCCGGACGACACTGGGCCAATCGTGCGCCGCCCTATGGGACTCCCAATCACGGCCGGTTGTGAAACCGCCTGGAATTGAACCAGGGTCTGTAGTGACGCCTCTAGCACTGAGATGCGGTGCCTTAGACCACTGCGCCACTCGGGAGCCTGGCACCACCGTAGGGATGGAGCCAGGTTTCCTCCAGACATGACGATTGGCATTCAGGCCAAAGAGTTCAATCTTGGTCTCATCAGACCAGAGAATCTTGTTTCTCATGGTCTGAGAGTCCTTTAGGTGCCTTTTGGCAAACTCCAAGTGGGCTGTCATGTGCCTTTTACTGAGGAGTGGCTTACATTTGGCCACTCTACCATAAAGGCCTGATTGGTGGCGTGGTGCAGAGATGGTTGTCCTTCTGGAAGGTTCTCCCATCTCCACAGAGGAACTCTGGAGCTCTGTTAGAGTTACCATCGGATTCTTGGCTACCTCCCTGACCAAGGCCCATCTCCCCGGATTGCTCAGTTTGGCCGGGCGGCCAGCTCTAGGAGTCTTGGTGGTTCCAAACTTCTTCCATTTAAGAATGGAGAGCACTGTTATTGGGGACCTTCAATGCTGCAGAAAGTTTTTGGTACCCTTCCCCAGATCTGTGCCTCGACACAATCCTGTCTCGGGGCTCTACGGACAACTCCTTCGACCTCATGGCTTGATTTTTGCTCTGACATTCACTGTCAACTGTGGGACCTTATATAGACA
Organism: Salmo trutta; assembly: GCF_901001165.1. Lineage (NCBI taxonomy): Eukaryota > Metazoa > Chordata > Actinopteri > Salmoniformes > Salmonidae > Salmo > Salmo trutta. The sequence continues at coordinate 34,202,573 of NC_042959.1, forward strand.
GGTGTGTGCCTTTCCAAATCATGTCCAATCAATTGAATTTACCACAGGTGGACTCCAATCAAGTTGTAGAAACATCAAGGAAAAGCAATGGAAACAGGATGCACCTGAGCTCAATAGCACCTGAGTCTCATAGCAAAGGGTCTGAATACTTATGTAAATAACATATTTCTAAAAACCTGTTTTTCGCTTTGTAATTATGGGGTATTATGTGTAGATTGATGAGAAAAAACAACTATTTAATCAATTTTAGAATAAGGCTGTAATGTAACAAAATGCGTTAAAAGTCAAGGGGTCTGAATACTTTCGAAAGGCAATTTGAAAATACAGTGCATTTTTGTAAAGATTTGTAATGTTGTACTTCTTGTTGACGAAATTCATGCGAATGTTTTTTTTTGCGCTCCTTGTACCAGAATGGCCCAAAATGCACTGCGCGGCCCATTGACGCAGCATTGGGCAATGTTTCCCATCTCCTCAAAAGTATAGCTGCCGTTGTGAATGATAGACTCCACCGAGGCACATCGATCTTGGTTGAACATGGTAAGATTGTTGACTCCTAAATTGATAGCTGTAAAATCGCAACAAACTGCACTAACTAGCTACATTACAAGCTGAAATTGTCATTGGTATTATTGTGTGTAGCTACGTTTGCATTGTGGATTTTGTAGCAACAGATTTCCACAACGATTTTCCATGTTTCCTCCAACCTTATTATAAAACGCCAAAATGAAACATGTTCACAAAAAATATTGTTCTCACAGTGTTAAACACCGTAAATTAAAAAGGAATGAGCGGCTTTTGTCCTTTAAAATGATACCCGTCTGGTGCCTCACTCAACTGATACTCTCGGGACACAATTCAATATTACAAGCTGTGCACAATATTTTAAAATGGGCAATTTCAAGTTAATTTGCAGAAGCCAAAATGGATTCGACCCTAAGATATCCTCATGTTTAGTGTGGCTGAAGTGATGTGGATTCGTTTGGCTGAGGTGAGACACCTCAGTAAGTTGTGCAGCACTCTGATTGGACCGCTCAAAAATCAGGAAGTGTGTTACTATGGTGATATAAAGTGCTGCAGAACCTACAGGCTGGAAAGCCACAGCAGGAAATATGACACCAAAAAAATAAAAGCTTGGAATGGATAATGGCTGTCATTGATCAGTCAAACATTCACGCCTCCATAGAGATCCTGTCAGTATTCTAATTCTATGAAGACCTCCCTGGCTTTTTCCATTCGCTGTCATGTCAAATACTGTACTCAAAGTGCCCACTATTACATTCTAGAATTAGAATAATCATTATACTTCTATGATTCCAACAGTAACGCCAAATGTTTTGACTTGCGCTCTTAAATCAATTGCAATATTTGTTTAAAAAAAATAAGGCCTAGATGTTTTGCCCATATCGTGCAGTCCTATGTGGCAGTGTGGAAACTCTCAAACGAGATCAACTTTTGATGGAAGTTGGACTTTGAACAGTACAAAACAAAATCAGAATGGAGAAAGCTCCATTGAAATAAATCACGTTGAATGTTTGTGGTGCCACCCTAGGGTAAACGCACCACTCAAAGCAAATGTAGAATTTTTATTATTTAAAAACCTCAAAATGGCCATATCGCCCAGCCCAAGTGTGTGTGCGTTGGTAAGATAAACAGGGCATGTTAAACAGGTTGCCAGTTGAGTTATGCCTTTCCCTGATTCATCTCCGTGTATTTACTACCCATGTGTCCATTAGCGCTCACTAATAAGAGTAAGGCCCTGCGTCCTTTAACCATGAGGTAGCCTAGCACTCCTTCTCAGAGTGACAGTATGGTTAAAAATGTAAATAGTGAGTTTGAGTTGTGTGAACGCATTCACTACCCACGCTGGTGCCTTTGAGTCCTACAACAATGGATGGAGAGGAGGGGTGTAGTGATATAAATGGGCGATGGGGAAGAAAAAGATAACTTCCTGTTTCGGATTTCTGCACAACTTCCTGCAACAATATAGACCAAAGAGTCAAAACGCTTGTGTCTATTTACACACACAATTACTAAGTCAAATTGGCATCGTGAAGACTTGAAACTTAGTAACGGAACATTGATAGTAAAAAAAAAAATAATAATCAGGTAATACTGTAACCCAACTGTTTCCTAAAACGAAGGGGGAAATGAAAACGAAGAAAAACAAAAAGGGTGTGGGAAAACAAAAAGCAGAAATGACTCCCACTCCTATAAATACAACTGAAGAGTTGAAAGGTTAGCATACTTCTCAGCTCGGGCTGTGACCATCATGAAATTTTGGATGGGTAACACTTTACTTGACAGCCAGCGTCATGTACCAGCCATAAAATAACGCAATATGTGTCACAACAGGTCTACATGTGTCATGACAGTGTTTTTACCATATTACGGTATAACATGTTATAACCGTGTCATAACGTGTTATGACGCTGGGTGTCAAGTACAGCGTTACCTTTGGATGATGGTTATTGATCAGTCAAATGACCAGTTACCGTAATAACCGTTCAAATCATTTTTAAGACGCACATTTTCTCCTCCGATCCTGACTGCATGTGCTGCGGGGAGGGGGGGGGGGGCGTTGCCTAGACAACCGAAGGCTCGTTTGCTACACCGCCTTGCTTGTTTCAGCAAGGAGAAAACAAGGTTTCATAACGTTACGGAGGCCCATGTTACAGCAGATGCTGACTCAACCGCATGAATGCCCAGCCGTCCCGTCTTCAGCCAGATGTTTGTTCCACACCAAACATAAATACAAAGTGTAAAACGGTTATTTTATCTTCATCCATCACTGTCGGTTAGGCCTACACGGTTACAGTGTAATTGTGCCAGCTCTAGTCTCAAGAGCAGCTCAGCGGCAAACACAGCAGAGTGGCCTAAATTCAATATCGGGATTAATGCGAGCCCTGTTTGGCGATGAAGGGAAGAGGCATGAGTTTGTAGAATGTGTCAAAAAGGAATAGTCAGAATTTACCAGTGATAAAACCGAGAGGAGAAATATCCAGAATAAAGCGTATGTATAGCCTAGCTGTTGGTTCACTCAAGTCAACCGTGCAAAAGAGCAATCTGTCACCATCAAAGCAGGTGGAACCAACAGCAGCAGCAGTTAAATGTGTGGAATATTCAATAAAAACCAAGCAGTGGGCTCCATGCACACACACAGGCACTTGTTCAAAGTACTTGAGAGAAGAACGGGGAAATTCACTAACGTAACTTCATTCTCTAACAGAGAATGAAGTCAGCAGTGTTCTGGTTCTTTGCCGCCCTCTCTCACACATTCCACAACAAATAAGTGCACACAATTATAAGGCAGAATGCACACCAACACACAGCTCTTCAGCCCTGACGTTTGAAGAGTAGAGGTTGTCACAGCACCCGTGTCCCTTCTGGCTGTGTCCAGTTCCGTTAGCGCCGTGTTGGTGTCACTCATCTGACTGACTGACACTGGGAGAAAGACCACAGCAGTCACCCACTACACAGCCATTTCAATGACTCAACACAAAGTCAACACATCATCTAGTGCTGGGAGACCACATCAGTAGTAGGGTTAGGAATGTTTGATTTATTTAAATTTATTTATTTATTTATTTAACTAGGCAAGTCAGTTAAGAACAAATTCTTACTTACAATGCCGGGCCTATACCGGCCAAACCCGGACGACGCTGGGCCAATTGTGCGCCGCCCAATGGTACTCCCAATCACGGCCGGATGCGACGCAGCCTGGATTCGAACCAGGGACAGCAGTGACGCCTCTCGCACTGAGATGCAGTGCCTTAGACCTCTGCGCCCCTCGGGAGCCCCAGGGAATTGCCAGGGACCTCACGATACGATGTTATCACGATACGATGTTATCACGATACGATGTTATCACGATACGATGTTATCACGATACTCAGGTGCCGATATGTGTCGCGAACCAGCAATTCTATATGTATTGCGATTTGATGCTGGGATTTTATTGCAACGTTCCAAACATATTGCTAACTACACACTTTTATTAGGTACACCACCCGTTCACGAATGGTTGGATCCTACAGGCAGTGAGTCACGTGGCCGTGGCTTGCTATATAAAGCAGGTAGACAGGCATCGAGTTACTGTTCGATTGAAAGTTAGAAAGGGGAAAAACGAGTGACCTAAGCGACTGAGCGTGTTATGGTCGCCGATGCCAGGCGCACTGGTTCTAGTATCTCAGAAATGGCCGGCCTCCTGGCCTTTTCACGCACAACAGTGTCTAGGGTTTACAGAGAAGTGTGCGACAAACCCAAAACATCCAGTCAGCGGCATTCCTGTGGGGAAACCGGCTCATTGAAAGGTCAAAGAAGAATGGCAAGAATCACGCTAACTGACGGGTCACAAACAGGCAGATAAAGGCGCAGTACAACAGTGGTGTACAGAACCGCATCTCGGGACGCACAACTCGTCGGTCCTCGTCAAGGATGGGCTATTGCAGCTGACGACCACACACGGTTCCACTACTATCAGTAAAAAACAAGAAGAAGCGGCTCCAGTGATCACCAGCACTGGACAGCTGAGAAGTGGAAAATTCAGGCTGTTGTGGCAAAGCTGGGTCCGACCCGGTACTAGGTGGGTGTACCTAATAAACTGGCGACTGAGTGTATGTCTGCTGCAGAAAGACAGAGAGCATGAGAAAATGTATTTTAAAATGAGTCATGGAAATAAGTGCTGGAAACATGCTGGCTCACTATTTTTAAAAGAGATTATGTAGATGTGATTCCTGCAGTGAGCGAGTGCATTCATACACCTGCTTTTCCTTAAAAATTTGAAGACTTTTTACACAACTCACTTATTCAGAATAAGGACAGATGGAGCACACTCTTTAGGCTACAGACTCTGGACCTGCTCTGTCTATCAGCTAAATGTGCCAAGCATACATAATACGCTCTCAGCTCAGAGAGAGGGGTGTACAACTCCAGTTGTCAAGGGCCACAGTGTGGGTCTATAGGCTTTCTATAACAATAATAATAAATATATAGAATGTTTTTCCTACTTGTCAGCAGGACAGTGTCCCTTAAGAACTAGAGTAGTGCACATTTGGATTGGATCAGAGTGCACTTGAGCAAGGATCCCATTCAAATAGACTACATAGAGCTGAGGTAGCCTATAGCCTAAACCATTTGATTCTCTTCGAGCCATTTAATCCCCCCCCCCCTTTTCTAAGCAAAAAAAGACATAAGACTAAAAACACCATTAACTCAGATCCAAGTCATTTTCATTTTGCAATGTCATCTGACTAACACCCCTCTTCTTCTTAATCTACGGTGGAATCTCTACTAGGCTCATTTGCATCCTCCTCCGGTGCTCCCTACACCTCTCACCCTGTGTTCCCTTCCCTCCGCCTCACTCACATTCACCTCAGAGCTAAGAGTGCATTAACCACTCCAGTTTCACATGAGCTCTCATTCTCTGAGCTACAATATGCTCTTATCCAAAGAGAGAGAGAGAGAGAGAGAGAGAGAGAGAGAGAGAGTGGGGTTGCACAGCCAGGTGCACTTGTCTGCACAGCTAATGAGAGACTGAACAACTCTACTGATAGATTTTAAGGGAAGGGTAAATCCTTTTGAATTCAATCCCTTTTTGACAGCACCCCTTTTTGATTTGAACGAAACCTTTCATACGTATTGCTCAGTAAGTGACTTTTGAGCCTGAATGCCAAAACATTCAAGAGATAAAAAGGTGCTCAAAGTTTACCTGTTTTGCAGTATTTCAAATTTCAATTCAAATTCAATGGTGTACCAGCTAAAATTGCACAGGGCTCTCAGTTGACATTTTTTACAAGGAGCACATGTGCTCCGGTGTAGAAATATTTAGAAGCACACATTGAAATTCAGGAGCACAATGATAAAAAATGACTAAAAGTTTTTGAATAATTTTTTTTTAGAGTGTTCCATGCTAAATCAAGTACAATGTACCCTCAAATATGAGTCACTTAGGTGAGACAATAATATTCAGCTGCCCTTTAAGCGACGGGCCGTTAAAGTTGTGGGACTCGCATGTCTTTCTGTGAGACTTGAGATTCTCCGACATCTCTTCCCTAGCAGTTGAGCAAGCTCAAACTAACATTGAAAAACAACCTAGTGTGTGAACAAAATGTAAATAGCCAAAAAAAAGGGAGGACAATGTTACATTTAGAAGACTTTAGTGTAAATTCTACCAACTTCTATGCCTGTGCGCTTCTAAAAATGAATCTTTCAGCCCCTTACTCTCAGTGCACATAGCACCCCAGGCACTGTTGCTGCGCAAGGTGGCATATATGGGACTATTTCTTTGTGTGACTAGCTACCAGCTTATGAAACAAAAACGACAGAAATACTTTGAAAATAGCTACGGCAGCATTTTGTTTTGCTTTGAATCACAACTCGCACACGTGCTCATACTTTACTTTTTCAGTACGCACACATTTCATTTTTGCCGCAAATGTGAGCAAAATGATTTGCCCCCCCCGTAGAGCCCTGTTGCAGTGGTTTAAAAGGCATAGGTCCATTCTATGAATTCAATGTCTTTGACGGAAACGATAACCACCCTGTATTCAAGAGCATGCGTCTCAACCAATAGCGGACACAACACAAAAACCTCAGATGTAAAGCAGGGTCTAAGCTACAACATATGCAAATGTGAAAATGTCCAAATAGTAACTTTCTCACCACTTCTTCCATGGGCAAACGTATAGAAATGTGTTTAAAATCGAAAGGAACGCTGTCAAAAAAAAAGTGATTGAATTCATATGGGATTTACCCGGTCGCGTTAGAGGGTTCTGAAAACTCAGAGTGTAACTGTGTGTGTAGGATTACGGTCAGAGTGTTCATCAGTCAAATCAGTGGCATCCGTCTGGTGGGGTGGGCAGCAGGTGGAAGGCAGTGGTGCATGCTGGAAAAGGTTATTTCTGCTTGAGGAGTGTCTAGGCAGAGTTGATCTAATGACCTCTGTGCCCAAGGCTGTCCCCTCAGAGACCACACAGCACAACAAAGTGCAGAGCGGTGTGGAGTAAAGCTCTAAGGGCCGAGGCAGCATGATAGCATCGTCCTTAAGCTAACTGCCGCATGCTAAAGGAGAGCAATACCCCAGTCTCTTGTCAACTGCACTAAAACCAATCTCTATAACCTGGTCTCTACTCAAAAATAACGCTGGCTGTTCAGAGTGACTTACTGAAGAACAGCAATAATAAGCAAAAGAAGTAAAATTGAGGGCTTAGATCAGCAGTTGGAGGGTTGACGTCATCGGACAGCGTTTTCACGTAAGCTTGATATGGGGTCACATTGCAAAAAACGACCCATCCAAGATAGTGCAGGGACAAAGCTTGTTGTGTCATCATTGTCACCAACGCCATCATGTCTGAGAATGAAACACAGGTAGAACGATCGTTGGGCGCGATTGCGTAACAGATAAGGGACACCTGATATGGCGGATCCACCCAACAGAGCTTTATCATCACATCTCTCTGACCTCTGACCTCAAAATTCCTGTGACAACAAAAGGCTATCACACATTGTGTGTGTGTCTGTGTGTGAGGGATGTGCACGGTTATTCGAATACTTGCGTGAGTATTCATTTTAGCGAGAGAGAAAAAAGTACAGCCTAATATAGGCCTATTTTAACCTGATTTTCACCCTGAAAAAGGCTTTTTCTAAATTAAACAAAAATATCCACGTAACATTGTAACACAGGGTTCACGTTAACTCAGAATTCTGCAGTTTTTATGCAGGGAAACACTACAAAACGCATAAGAAATATCTTGCTGCGTCTTGTAAACGTAGATCTAAAATGCTTCCGTCATTTCTGCTCGGCATCAGACTCATTTTGTGCTTCAGTTGCACTTCTCCACTCGGATGAGAACTCACAAACAAGCATTCTATCAGCAGACAGCACTCTGACTGATGTGCAGCTACTTTTCTCCGGTATTTTCTTGGTGTAGCCTAATTTTCTCCTGTAAATGCAAGATGCCTTGGGCACTTCAAGGAAAACATCAGAAAATGTAGATGGCTACATTCCTATCAAAAACATTACAAATACAATGAGGGAAAAAAGTATTTGATCCCCTGCTGATTTTGTACATTTGCCCACTGACAAAGAAATGATCAGTCTATAATTTTAATGGTAGGTTTATTTGAACAGTGAGAGACAGAATAACAACAAAAAAATCCAGAAAAACGCATGTTTTTTAATGAGGGAAATAAGTATTTGACCCCCTCTTAATTGGAAAGATTTCTGGCTCCCAGGTGGCTTTTATACAGGTAACGAGCTGAGATTAGAAGCACACTCTTAAAGGGAGTGCTCCTAATCTCAGCTTGATACCTGTATAAAAAGACACCTGTCCACAGAAGCAATCAATCAGATTACAAACTCTCCACCATGGCCAAGACCAAAGAGCTCTCCAAGGATGTCAGGGACAAGATTGTAGACCTACACTGGAATGGGCTACAAGACCGTCGCCAAGCAGCTTGGTGAGAAGGTGACAACAGTTGATGCGATTATTCGCAAATGGAAGAAACACAAAATAATTGTCAATCTCCCTCGGCCTGGGGAACCATGCAAGATCTCACCTCGTGGAGTTGCAATGATCATGAGAACGGTGAGGAATCAGCCCAGAACTACACAGGAGGATCTTGTCAATGATCAAGGCAGCTGGGACAATAGTCACCAAGAAAACAATTGGTAACACACTACGCCGTGATGGACTGAAATCCTGCAGCGCCTGCAAGGTCCCCCTGCTCAAGAAAGCACATATACATGCCCGTCTGAAGTTTGCCAATGAACATCTGAATGATTCAGAGGACAACTGGGTAAAAGTGTTGTGGTCAGATGAGACCAAAATGGAGGTCTTTGGCATCAACTCAACTCGCCGTGTTTGGAGGAGGAGGAATGCTGCCTATGACCCCAAGAACACCATCCCCACCGTCAAACATGAAGGTGGAAACATTATGCTTTGGGGGTGTTTTTCTGCTAAGGGGACATGACAACTTCACCGCATCAAAGGGATGATGGACGGGGCCATGTACCGTCAAATCTTGGGTGAGAACCTCCTTCCCTCAGCCAGGGCATTGAAAATGGGTCGTGGATGGGTATTCCAGCATGACAATGACCCAAAACACACGCCCAAGGCAACAAAGGAGTAGCTCAAGAAGAAGCACATTAAGGTCCTGGAGTGGCCTTGCCAGTCTCCAGACCTTAATCTCATAGAAAATCTGTGGAGGGAGCTGAAGGTTCGAGTTGCCAAACGTCAGCCTCGAAACCTTAATGACTTGGAGAAGATCTGCAAAGAGTAGTGGGACAAAATCCCTCCTGAGATGTGTGCAAACCTGGTGGCCAACTACAAGAAACGTCTGACCTCTGTGATTGCCAACAAGGGTTTTGCCACGAAGTACTAAGTCATGTTTTGCAGAGGGGTCAAACCCTTATTTCGCTCATTAAAATGCTAATAATTTTATAACATTTTTGATATGCGTTTTTCTGGATTTCTTTGTTGTTATTCTGTCTCTCACTGTTCAAATAAACCTACCATTAAAATCAGACTTTTCATTTCTTTGTCAGTGGGCAAATGTAGAAAATCAGCAGGGGATCAAATACTTTTCCCCCTCACTGTACGCTTTTTCATTGTAAGCTCGATTTACTTGTGTGGCTGCTTGCAAAACAGCATTGCAATTCTGAAAATGAAGCTATTTTCAGCCGAATGCGTTGCACTAATGTATTTTCTGTGAAGGAAAACCCCCCTGATCACTCTATTGAAGCAAAATAACACTTAACTTTCGATATAAAAAACAGGTGAAATGGTTTAAAAATTCTGACTGATCTGCGTTCTGAAAATTATGATTTCTGAACTCTAACGCGACACCTGGGACATGCCATGCATGACATTTCATATGAGTAATTAAAAAAAAAAAAAACTTTCCAATGTAGTTATGACATGCACGGTGTGCCCCATGAAAAAGGTTGGTAGCCGAGTTCCATGAAAGATAACATTGGCTGACTTAAAGAGGCTTCCGACTTCCGGCATTATCTCAGCTACCTGCAATACAAAAATGACTGAAGAATGAAGCAGGTGTTAATCATGGGCTTTGCTACACAGAAAGCAGCAGTTGACTACTTTATGCAGTTGACTACTCCATTGTCAACACTTTAATTAAATCACTAGACCTACAGAGCTCAGCATTAACGCTTGTCCGGGGCAAGTAAAAATAATTGCCGGACAAGCAGATTATAGATGATTTTTTATCTCTATATGAAACAATTAGGCTACTCCGATCAGAATTGTATCAAAGTGTCCTCCGGATGCGATGTGTTACGCACTTACCTCCTAATCTCTGTATTTCAATCATGCAATCGCGAGATGCGTTTTTGAGATCAAATTGATCTTAGCTGCATGTGCATATTTGTTGATATTCATAGCTATTTAGTGAGTTACAGTGCAATCTGAAAGTATTCAGTCCCCTTGCCTTTTTCAACATTTTGTTACGTTAAAGCCTTATTCTAAAATGTATTAAATATTCTTATTTTTTCCTCAATCTACACAAAAATACCCCACAACGACAATGCGAAAACAGGCTATTAGAAATTTTGGCAAATTTGTTAAGAATAAAAAACAGAAATAACTAATTTACATAAGCATTCAGACCCTTTGCGATGAGACTCGAAATTGGGCTCAGGTGCATCCTGTTTCCATTGATCATCCTTGACATGCATCTATAACTTGATTGGAGTCCACTTGTGGCAAATTCAATTGATTGGACATGATTTGGAAAGGCACACACCCATCAATATAAAAAGGTCCCACAGTTGACAGTGCATGTCAGAGCATGTCTGTAGAGGTTCGAGACGCGGATTATGTTGAGGCACAGATCTGGGGAAGGGTACCAAAACATTTCTGCCGCATTGAAGGTTGCCAAGAACACAGTGGCCTCCATCATTCTTATATGGAAGAAGTTTGGAAACACCAAGACTCTTCCTAGAGCTGGCCGCCCGGCCAAAGTGAGCAATCGGGGGAGAAGGGTCTTGGTCAGGGAGGTGACCAAGAACCCGATGGTCACTGACAGAGCTCCAGAGTTCCTTTGTATTTATTATGGATCACCATTAGCTGCAGCCAAAGCAGCAGTTTCTCTTCCTGGGGTTCTGCAAAATTAAGGCAGTTTATACAATTTTAAAAACATTACAATACATTCACAACACACTGTGTGCCCTCATGCCCCTACTCCACCACATCTCCACAGTACTAAATCCATGTGTATATATGTATGTATAGTGTGTATGTATAGTGCGTATGTTATCGTGTGTGTGTGTGTATATGCATGTCTGTGCCAATGTTTGTGTTGCTTCACAGTCCCCACTGTTCCATAAGGTGTTTTTTATCTGTTTTTTTCAGTCTAATTTTACTGCTGGCATGAGTTACTTGATGTGGAATAGAGATCCATGCAGTCATGGCTCTATGTAGTACTAATTTAGTACTGTGTGCCTCCCATAGTCGGTTCTGGACATGGGGACTGTGAAGAGACCTCGTGGCATGTCTTGTGGAGTATGCATGGTTGCCCGAGCTCTGTGCTAATAGGTTAGACAGACAGCTCGGTGCATTCAACATGTCGATACCTCTCACAAATAAATGTGGTGATGAAGTCAACCTCTCCTCCACTTTCAGCCACGAGAGATTGACATGCATGTTATTAATATTAGCTCTCTGTGTACATCCAAGGGCCAGCTGTGCTGCCCTGTTCTGAGCCAAATGCAATTTTCCTAAGTCCTTTTTTGTGGCACCTGACCACACGACTGAACCATAGTCAAGGTGAAACAAAACTAGGGCCTGTAGGACCTGCCTCGTTGATAGTGATGTTAAGGAGTCAGAGCATCACTTTATTATAGACAGACTTCTCCCCATCTTAGCTACTACTGCATCAATATGTTTTTGACCATGACAGTTTACAATCTAGGGTTGCTCCAAGCAGTTGTCATCTCAACTTGCTCAATTTACACATTATTGATTACAAGATTTAGTTGAGGTTTTGTTCCAAATACAATGCTTTTAGTTGTAGAAATATCTAGGTCTAACTTATTCCTTGCCACCCTCTCTGAAACTAACTGCAGCTCTTTGTTGAGCATTGCAGTCATTTCAGTCGCTGTAGTAGCTGACGTGTATAGCGTCGAGTCATCCGCATACATAGACACTCTGGCTTTACTCAAAGTCAGTGGCATGTCGTTAGTCAAAATTGAAAAAAAGCAAAGGGCCTAAACAGTTACCTGGGGAATTCCTGATTCTAAATGGATTATATTTGAGAGGCTTCCATTAAATAACACCCTCTCTGTTCTGTTAGACAAGTAACTCTTTATCCACATTATAGCAGGGGGTGTAAAGCCATAACACATACGTTTTTCCAGCAGCAGACTATGATCGATAATGTCTAAAGCTGCACTGAAGTCTAACAAGAATGCCCTCACAATCATTTTAGCAATTTCTCACAGCCAATCATCAGTCATTTGTGTAACTGCTGTGCTTGTTGAGTGTCCTTCCCTATAAGCATGCTGAAATTCTGTCGTCAGTTTGTTTCCTGTGAAATAGTATTGTATCTGGTCAAACACCATTTTTCCAGAAGTTTACTACGGGTTGGTAACAGGCTGATTGGTTGGCTATTTGAGCCAGTAAAAGGGGCTTTACTATTCTTGGGTAGCGGAATGACTTTAGCTTCCTTCCAGGCCTGAGGGCACACATTCTCTAGTAGGCTTAAATTGAAGATGTGGCAAATAGGAGTGGCAATATCATCTGCTATAATGCTCAGTAATTTTCCATCCAGATTGTCAGACACTGGTGGCTTGTCATTGTTGATAGACAAAAATCCTTTTACACCTCTTCCACACTGACTTTACGGAATTCAAAAGTACAATTCTTGTCTTTCATAATTTGGTCCGATATACTTGGATGTGTAGTGTCAGCGTTTGTTGCTGGCATGTCAACCCTAAGTTTGCTTATCTTGCCAATGAAAAAGTCATTAAAGTAGTTTGCAATATCAGTGGGCTTTGTGATGGATGAGCCATCTGACAACAAAAAAAAATCCCAAAAATGTCATTTAACTTCTTTGGGATAGGGGGCAGTATTTTCACGTCCGGATGAAAAGCGTGCCCAGAGTAAACTGCCTGCTACTCAGGCCCAGAAGCTAGGATATGCATATTTTTAGTAGATTTGGATAGAAAACACTGACATTTCTAAAACTGTTTGAATGATGTCTGAGTATAACTGAACTCATATGGCAGGCGAAAACCTGAGAAAAATCCAACCAGGAAGTGGGAAATCTGAGGTTTGTAGTTTTTCAAGTGATTGCCTATCCAATATACAGTGTACATTTGGTCAGATTGCACTTCCTAAGGCTTCCACTAGATGTCAACAGTCTTTAGAACATTGTTTCAGGCTTCTATTGTGAAAGGGGAGCGAATAAGCCCAGTCACAGTAACTGCCTCAGCTGAAAGCCTTTAGTTGTTGATCGCGCGCGAGCTATGTTCCCTTTCCTTTCTAAAGACAAAGGAATTGTCCGGTTGGAATATTATTGAAGATTTATAATAAAAACATCTTAAAGATTGATTATATACATTGTTTGACATGTTTCTACGAACTGTAATGGAACTTTTTTGACTTTTCGTCTGGACTTAGTGCCCGCGCCTTGAGCATTTGGATTAGTGAACTAAACGCACAAACAAAAAGGAGGTATTTGGACATAAAGATTAAATTTATTGAACAAAACAAACATTTATTGTTGAACTGGGATTCTTGGGAGTGCATTCCGATGAAGATCATCAAAGGTACGTGAATATTTATTACACTATTTCTGACTTTTGTTGACTCCACAACATGGCGGGTATCTGTATGGCTTGTTTTGGTGGATGAGCGCTGTACTCAGATTATCGCATGGTGTGCTTTCACCGTAAAGCTTTTTTGAAATCTGACACAGCGGTTGCATTAAGGAGAAGTTTATCTATAATCCTATGCATAACACTTGTATCTTTCATCAAAGTTTATGAGTATTTCTGTAAATTGATGTGGCTCTCTGCAAAATCACCGGATGTTTTGTAGGCAAAACATTACTGAACATAACGCGCCAATGTAAACAGATTTTTGGATATAAATATGAACTTTATCGAACAAAAACATACATGTATTGTGTAACATGAAGTCCTATGAGTGCCATCTGATGAAGATCAAAGGTTAGTGATTCATTTTCTCTCCATTTCTGCTTTTTGTGACTCCTCTCTTTGGCTGGAAAATGGCTGTATGTTTTTTTATGACTAGGCGCTGACCTAACATAATCGTATGGTATGCTTTCGCAATAAAGCCTTTTTGAAATCAGACACTGTGGCTGGATTAACAAGAAGTTTATCTTTAAAATGGTGTATAATACTTGTATGCTTGAGGAATTGTAATTATGAGATTTCTGTTGTTTTGAATTTGGCGCCCTGCAATTTCACTGGCTGTTGTCGTGGTGGGACGCTAGCAGGGATTTAACTTTTTACAATAATTTTCTTAAAATCGGTGCATGCTTATTAGTAACTGGAATAAGTAGTTTCATAAATGCGTCAAGTGCAGCGTCTGGTTGCTCCTCATTACACACCATAGACCAGCAAATATTCTTTACATCATCAACATACGAATCACTAAAAAAAACTTCCTGTATGACCTCTTATACACTATATTAGGCCCAGCCTTTGGAACTTTGGTTTTCCTAGATATGGTTATTAGAGGTCGACTGATTATGATTTTTCAACGCCGATACCGATTATTGGAGGGCCGTAAAAGCCGATACCGATTAAATCGGACAATTATTTTATTTTTTTAATAATGACAATTACAACAATACTGAATGAACACTTATTTTAAATTAATATAATACATCAATAAAATCAATTTAGCCTCAGATAAATAATGAAACATGTTCAATTTGGTTTAAATAATACAAAAACAAAGAATTGGAGAAGAAAGTAAAAGTGCAATATGAAAAAGCTAACATTTAAGTTCCTTGCTCAGAACATGAGAACATATGAAAGCTGGTGGTTCCTTTTAACATGAGTATGAGTCTTCAATATTTCCAGGTAAGAAGTTTTAGGTTGTAGTTATTATAGGACTCTCTCTCTATACGATTTGTATTTCATATACCTTTGTCTATTGGATGTTCTTATAGGCACTTTAGTATTGCCAGTGTAACAGTATAGCTTCTGTCCCTCTCCTCGCTCCTACCTGGGCTCGAACCAGGAACACATTGACAACAGCCACCCTCAAAGCAGCGTTACCCATGCAGAGCAAGGGGAACAACTACTCCAAGTCTCAGAGCGAGTGACATTCGAAACGCTATTAGTGCGCACCCCACTAACTAGCTAGCCATTTCACATCGGTTACACCAGCCTAATCTCAGGAGTTGATCGGCTTGAAGTCATAAACAGCACAATGCTTGAAGCATTGCGAAGAGCTGCTGGCAAACGCACGAAAGTGCTGTTTGAATGAATGCTTACGAGCCTGCTGGTGCCTACCATCGCTCAGTCAGACTGCTCTATCAAATCATAGACTTAATTATAACATAATAACACACAGAAATACGAGCCTTAGGTCATTAAAATGGTCGAATCTGGAAACTATCATTTCGAAAACAAAGCGTTTATTCTTTTAGTCTAATACGGAACTGTTCCGTATTTTATCTAACGGATGGCATCCCTAGGTCTAAATATTGCTGTTACATTGTGCAACGTTCAATGTTATGTCATAATTATGTACAATTATGGCAAATTAATTATGGCCTTTGTTAGGAATAAATGGACTTCACACAGTTCGCAATGAGCCAGGCGGCCCAAACTGCTGCATATACCCTGACTGCTTGCACGGAACGCAAGAGAAGTGACACAATTTCCCTAGTTATAAGAAATTCATGTTAGCAGGCAATATTAACTAAATATGCAGGTTTAAAAATATATACTTGTGTAATGATTTTAAAAGAAAGGCATTAATGTTTATGGTTAGGTACATTGGTGCAACGAAAGTGCTTTTTTCGAAAAGGTGTAGTTAACTTGTGATTATGTTAAGATTGATTGTTTTTTTATAAAGATAAGTTTAATGCTAGCTAGCAACTTACCTTGGCTTCTTGCTGCCCTCGCGTAACAGGTAGTCAGCCTGCCACGCAGGCTCCTCGTGGAGTGCAATGTAAGGCAGGTGGTTAGAGCATTGGACTAGTAGGTTACAAAAACGAATCCCCGAGCTGACAAGGTAAAAATCTGTCGTTCTGCCCCTGAACAAGGCAGTTAACTCACCGTTCCTAGGCAGTCATTGAAAATAAGAATGTGTTCTTAACTGACTTGCCTAGTTAAAAAATATATAATAATAATTGTAAAAATAAAAAAATGAAATACAAAAATAAAAAAATAAAATCGACAAATCGGTGTCCAAAAATACCGATTGTTATGAAAACTTGAAATCGGCCCTAATTAAATCGGCCATTCCGATTAATCGGTCGACCTCTAATGGTTATTATATTGTGATCACTACAGCCTATGGATTTGGATTCTGCTTTAAAGCAAATATCTGCAGCATTAGTAAAGATGTGATCAATACATGTTGATTATTTAATTCCTGTGCTGTTTGTAACCACCTTGGTAGGTTGACTGACAACCTGATCCAGGTTGCAGCCACTGGTTACAGTTTTAAGTTTTTTCCTGAGTGGGCAGCTTGATGACAGCCAGACAATATTTAAAAACCACCCAGAAAACATACTTCTCTGTAGATATCACATATATTATCAAGCATTTCACACACATTATCCAGATACTTACTGTTAGCACTTGGTGGTCTATAGCAGCTTCCCACAAGAATGGGCTTTAGGTGAGGCAGATGAACCTGTAGCCATATTACTTCAACAGTATTTAACATTAGATCATCTCTAATCTTTACAGGAATGTGGTTCTGAATATAGACCACAACACCGCCTCCGTTGGCATTTCTGTCTTTTCGGTAGATGTTATAACCATGTATTAACACCAATGTCATCAAAGGAATTATCTAAGTGAGTTTCAGAGATAGAATATGAATGTCATCTGTTACAAGCAAGTTATTGACTTCATGGACCTTGATTCTTAGGCTACATATGTTAATATGGGCTATCTTTGGCACTTTTCTGGGTTGTGTGATTGTTTTTAATGCTTTACTGGGAAGCTTAGAGGTAGACTTACCCATGTTATTTACATTGGAGCTGATAGCGCAGGGTGAGCTGCAAAAAGTGGTCTTCCAACTATTGCACACCGCCTCAGTGCTAACAGTGTAACTCTGGTTTATAGGCTCATGATTACTGCTTACAATAGCTGTAGGGTAAACAGATGTATTCGGTGCAATTAGGGGTACATAAACTAAATTACTTACAGTGTTTGCCAATGCCCCTAAGATCATGTAGATTTGATGCAGCATTATGACAACTCATTGTCACAATGGTAGGGATTGACTGAGCTGGTCTTGGATCATTTACCAGTCATTGTTTCAACGCAGCCTTGAAATGCGTGGACAGGGTCCAGGAGCCAAGATGATTTGGATGGACTCTGTCATTCCTGTTGAGTATCTTCTGTTTCCAGAAGGTGTCAAAGTTATCAATAAAAGTGATTCCAGCAGAGCTACAATAATCTTTTAGCCAAATGTGTAATGCCAGCAGTCTGCTGAATCTTTCACACCCACGGCCCAACGATGGTACAGGACCTGAAATTATTGGCAGTTTTTTTGAGTCTTAATGCTAAAATCAGTTCTTTAAAATCAATTTTTAAATGTTCCGAGCTATCCCTCCTGATGTCATTTGACCCCACATGGACTACGATAGGGTCAGCTCCCGGCATCTGTGGTAGAACAGTCGAAAGCAGCCTTGTTATGTCCTGTACACGTGCTCCTGGGTAGCACAGGGTTTTTGCCTTGGGGGCCGAGATGTTTCTCACCATAGAGCTGCCTATGATGACAGCTGATGATGTTGAATGGGCCGGTCTCTCAGGCAGCCTCACGGTCTGCTGAGGCTGGGAGCTCCGAGGATTTGAACCCGAGGTAGAAGACACCGGAGAGGGAGACAGAGCCAAGGACAAAGACGCAGGTACCTCCGGATCCGATCTTGATTGGGAAGCCACCGTGGACAGAGGCGCCGGAACCTCTGGATCCAGGGTGGCAAAGCTGTTTCTGGTCTGTGTCAGTTCCGGGCTCAACATCTCCATGGAGACGCCTGTTGCCAGAGGACGCCTTCTTTGACTTCCACGGCGAGTGATGTACCTCCATGGTTGGTTTGTTGGGTCGAGATCAGCTCCGTTCTTTAGGGAAGGGGGAAACCCCTTCGGGGATGGAACCCTGCCTAGCACTGGCCAGTCGGCTGTGGAGAGCTGACACGGTGCCAAAACTTCCACCAGACCAGAGCGGCGTCCGGCTACTGGGGTGGAAGAAAAATAAAACGTAGGTGGGCGTGGGTTCCTTTGTGGAGATAAGAGAACCTTCCAGAAGGACAACCATCTCTGCAGCACTCCACCAATCAGGCCTTTACGGTAGAGCGGCCAAATGGAAGCCATTCCTCAATAAAAGGCACGACAGCCCGTTTGGAGTTTGCCAAAAGGCACCTAAAGGACTCTCAGACCATGAGAAACAAGATTCCCTGGTCTGATGAAACCAAGATTTAACTCTTTGGCCTGAATGCCAAGCGTCACATTTGGAGGAAACCTGGCACCATCCCTACAATGACGCATGGTGGTGGCAACATCATGCTGTGGGATGTTTTTCAGAGGCAGGGACTGGGGAAACTAGTCAGGATTGAGGGAAAGATGAACGGAGCAAAGTACAGAAAGATCCTTGATCAAAACCTGCTCCAGAGCACTCAGGACCTCAGACTGGGGCAAAGGTTCACCTTCAAACAGGACAACTACCCTAAGCACACAACCAACACAACCAAAAGTGGCTAAGGGACAAGTCTCTGAATGTCCTTGAGTGGCCAAGCCAGAGTCCGGACTTGAACCCGCTCGAACATCTCTGGAGAGACCTGAAAATAGCTGTGCAGCAACGCTCCCCATCCAACCTGACAGAGCTTAAGAGGATCTGCAGAGAAGAATGAGAGAAACTCCCCAAATACAGGTGTGCCAAGCTTGTTGCATCATACCCAAGAAGACAAAGCTGTAATCACTGCCAAAGGTGCTTCAAAAGTACTGAGTAAAGGGTCTGAATAGGTATGTAAAAAAAAAAAAGTATAATTTTATATATATATATATATATATATATATATATATATATATATATACACACATACATACATACATACATACATACATACATACATACATACATACATACACACACATACACACACATACACACACATACACACACACACACACACACACACACATACATTTTCAAAATGTAAAAAAAACTATTTCTTTGTCATTGAGTATTGTGTAGATTGAGGGATTTAAAAAAAAAAAAACAATTTCAGAATAACACTAATGTAACAAAATGTGGAAAAAGTCAAGGGGTCTGAATAATTTCCGAATGCACTCCATTTGCCCAGTTATAGCTCCTTTTTGGTCAGCAATGAAAATCCTGGAAAAGTCATGGTGTGTGCCAGTGTGCCGTTGCCAGAGGAGAGCTAGAGAAATTGCGCAGAAGGTAAAATAATGATATAGCATACAACAGACTAAATAGAGAACCATCTTCAGCCCTGCCAGAACATCCCACATTGTATAAAAAAAATACAAATATTAAAATAAAAAGGCTGACTTTGGTGTGTTTGAGCAGGGTTGGATCAAAAGCCTGCACACCAAGTATGGGGGGGGGGTTGACAGACCACGTGTAGCCTATCGTGCAGTATTTTACTTTGTGGAGGGTCAAGTGCCTTGCTCAATGCCACACAGCAGGAGATATACTACATGGGATCAGAGACCAGCAGCCTTCCATTGTCAACACCAGTGATAATAATATGTATTGTGTGAAGTAGTTCCTTGCATTCAGTCACCTTTTTTGCCAATGACAAGTAAAAAAAAAAAATTGTAAAAAAAAAACTCTGTCCCACTTGTCCAAGTGGCTAAAAAAGATCATGTCAAGCCCTGGACCTATATATTTAAAATGTGACTGCAACCACAGAGTACAACACACACACACACACACAGAGCAGACTGTCAAACCAGCAGTGTTTCCTTGGCATTGCTCACTTTGTGACTGACAGGCGACCATCCTATCAATAGATCGCTAGAATATGCATCTAGCGGGAGAGTGCTCGGCAGACTTTTTTTCTGACTTGAGAATTGTAAAAAAAAAAAAAAAAAAAAAAAAAGTAGCCTAGTTAATTTAAGTGGGAAAAGTACCTGGCTGAAAGGGTAGTGTCTAACCAGCTCTATAGCTGACGCTAGTGGAAAACACTAATCGCCAATGGTGATATAGCCTAGGCCTATATCAAGATAATGCAAACCAGATCACATAGCCTACACATGGAACCTGGCCAAATCATTCAAGTTGCAAACATCTGCTCTAGCGAGCATGGCAGGACGCCTGGGCTGAGAACATCTGTCACTGGCACCTTCAGAACGGGGAGAGTGAAGGGCTTTCTAGAGAGGGTGGAGGGGGGATTGGAGTCTTACAAAAGCATGTGATAGGGTGGGGAGCTGTGCTCATTGACCAGGTGTGTATTTGGGCCTCTATGGTTACCATTTGTCTGTGGAATATCAGTTTCCAACTGTTGCTAGAGGTTAAATGACACGTTACCCTCCATGATGACCCGCAATTACGGGTGACTCCCCGTGCTCTCTCTTCTAGATATCACACTGAATCACCCATTCTTGCCATGGGTACTAAATGGCTATGACGTCACTATCGCCATCCACGCGACTACTTCAAATCAGTGTGATGTACCACATGTCAGTGTTTTACTCTACGATGCAAAGTAGCATATTATTTAAATCCATTTCCCATTCATATTAGTTTATTTTATCATTGATATGTAAATGACATTTCTGAATACTAGCCCGCAAGGGAGACCATGCAAATTGTTTGCCTACGTGGGAAAGGAATTTATTCCATGTGTACTGTACTTTAAACTATAACTTTGCCCAGGTTCAATCCGGAGACAGCAACCTGTAGAAAACCCGAACCATCTCCAAAACAAACACTAGCTAGCTAACCTGCTACAGTTACTGTTGCCAAACCGCGAGTCAAGCCGTTTGCTACATTGTCAAACTCGTTGCAACACTTCAGAGTTTTAACATGAGGATAGCTAGCTAGTTACTTCCTCATTTTTTCACAAACCACGTAACGTTAACACGATTGACATTCGCCTTGCAGATTTCAGAGTAGTCCGAAAACACACCGAATGTTGTAAAATCACTGGCTGCAAATGAAATAAACAAACAGGTTTGTTAGGTAGATATCTAAGTGGTAACGTTCTGACAACTTCTGCCACTTGTTCTACCCAAAAGTAGCAACTCGGAGTTCCCAACTAACATTGAACAGGAGTGCATTATTAGTTAACTCACAATCAGTGAAATATTTAATGAATACGTACAAATTTCTTTTTGCCGTCTCCATCTTCATAGTTTTTCTTTTCTTTCTTGTCCTTCTTGCTTTTGGGAGCAGAGGCAGAGGCAGAATTGCCTGAATTAGGATCCATTGTGTAGAGATAATTTCCTCAAAAGGGAGAACAAAAATAAATCCACAAACACACCCGGTGATTTCCCGATTTTGCCTCGATACAAAGTTATCAAAAGTTGTCCTTTCCGACGAAAGAAAAAAGTATAGCTAAGTACCCTTGAGAACTGACTACAACTATTAGCAAATGGCTAGTTAACTGGTGCTAGATAACAACCCCAAACCCCTTTTCATCCGCCTTGGTTTGAAAAAGGAGGGAAATTCAAAGTACCCCCCAAACAGTGGAAAGGAAACGTATTGTAGCTACTCTTGACGACTCTTTGTTGTTGGAACAAACAAAACTTTACCATTACAACAAATGTTGTGCAATTTTCGTCGCAAGGAGAGTCGTCCGTAATCCCCCCCCAAAAACCATTGCGTGCCTCCCCGAGTGTCTGTGCGGTAGTGACTGATGGCTAATGTAATGCTAGCTAGCTAGGCTAAAACTCGGTACAAAAAAAAAAATACGGCTCTTCCTACTTCCACAAGTTTTTTTTCCTATTAGACAAGTTGTTCTTTGTTATATCACTGTTGACTCCATTATTACAGTCATCTGAAATTCGTGTCCATTACTGGAACAAGTTAACTTTCCCGAGTGACAACGTTCAAACCCTTCCACGGTAGGCTTCTTCCTGCCATAACAAGTTGGAACGGGTGGGGGAGGACCATGCGCACTAGAACTATTACCTGAGAGATATGACAGATGGATGGGTAGAAGGGCCTTAAATCATTCTTGTAAATTTGATCAATGTGAACCACAATCACATGTGAAGTAGAATGATGCAAAACAAATGAATAATCTCTTGCTTAATAAAAAGAGAAACATTAAGTGATTGAAATGTAGACTTGAGAAAAGTAGCCTATAATTTCAGAATACTCCCTCCGCTATATTTTTTGGGTCATATTTTACTCGGTCCAACAAAACTCCAGCTCAGCTCCAAAATAATTCACTATGACAAGATCCCTTTTAGAACACAACTATACACAACCACAGAACAAATCTACCAATTCATGTCACTGTGAGATGGTAAATACATTTCTCCTTATAAACTTGCTGATTTGATTCAGGTTGTAATTATTTTCCAATTTGATTTAGATTCAAGGAGAAAGACTAATCACCAGTGTTAGGCTACCCCTTAGTGGTTAATAAACGAATAACAGGCTCGTGGGAGGATGAGAACAATCCACACCTTTGTTGAATGTTGAATGTTTTATTTAATTTTTTTTATTCGGAATTTTAATCTTCAATAGCTGATGGAACGCTTGGTTTAAGAGCTTTTGAAGAATCAATGGTGTAGTTATTTTTTATTGAAAAAAAAATGTGTTGATTGTTCTCCATCCTAACTCGGACTATACACTGAGTGTACAAAACGTTAAGAAAACCTGCTCTTTCCATGACATAGACTGATCAAGGTGAATCCAGTTGAAAGCTATGATCCCTTATTGATGTCACTTGTTAAATCCACTTCAATCAGTGTATATGAAGGGTAGGAGACAAGTTAAATAAGGATTTTTAAGCATTGAGACCATTGAGACATGGATTGTGTATGTGTGCCATTCAGAGGGTGAAATGGGCAGGACAAAATATTTAAGTTCCTTTGAACGGGGTATGGTAGTAGGTATCAGGCGCACCAGTTTAAGTCTGTCAAGAACTGCAACGCTGCTGTATTTTTTACGCTAAACATTGTCCCCGAGTGTATCCCGGTTGAACGCTTTCGACACCTCGTAGAGTCCATGCCCCTACGAATTGAGGCTGTTCTGAGGGCAAAAGGGAGTGCAACTCAATACTAGGAAGGTGGTCCTAATGTTTGGTATACGCAGTGTATCATTTTTATAGTGATGGAACGTTTGGCTTAAGAGCTATTAAATAAGATATGAATGTTCTCCGAAATTGAAAAATGTTAAGGTGTTGATTGTTCGCCATCCTCCCCTGATTGAGAATATATCCTTTCCATAGTGGTGGTAGGCTTAGTTTATGAGTTATTGAAATCAGAATAATGAAAAATAAAAAATAAAGGTGTAGATTCAGAATATATCGTGTTCATGGCACTGCTTTGAATAAGAGCTATTGAAGATTGAAATCCGAATCTATTTTTCTTCTCTCACAAATTCCAGACCAAAAAGGTCTCCCCTGATTCAAAATATACAATTGTCAGTCATGGCATGCTTGGAAAACCAAATATCTAATATAAAACACATTTTACCTCGGTGTAAAACCAAAAGATAACCAATTTGGCTTGGGCGATTTATATCAGCGTTAAGCCATTCATTCCGCGAGAAATTACGCTCGTATATTGTGAGTGAAGGCTTAATTACAAAAAAAAGCTAAGAAAGCACGTGATCAGCAAGGATTGTAGTCATGAAACCTCGCTTTGTCTCTGGGACATTCAACTATCAATCCGTTTCATCCCATCACATTATCATCATCACCATATGTTGTTCATATATTTATCATATAGATTTAATCATGGTTTTACACAGGACAAGGAATGAAACATTAAGCGGCAGAATTACAGCACAGGCCTACACAAGAGCGCAAATCCATTACAGTGCAGTTATACAAAATGTTGTATATACAAACAAACATAAACATTTATATGCACATAATCACATTAGTCCAGTTTGGAACATGGTGCGTAATAGGCCTCTATCTCATTGTGCCAAATTAACACTTAACGGTTACGCACAGCGTTTGGACCATGCAGTTGGCAAAAATCGTAAATTCCTCCATGACTACATTCGATAACACAAGTTATCCAGTCCTGGTACAAACGTTACCACCCGATGGGGTAACGGGTTCTACTTGTAGGATGTCCGGGCCTCTCTGAGAGACCTATCGTATGGCATGGAGGCGAAAAAGGAGGTCCTCAGCTGACAGTTGATGAAGAAGACGATGAGCAGCACGAGCAGAAACAGAACCAGACAGATCACCACGTAGGTTGCCAGGTCTGGTTTGTTCATCTCTCCGCCCTCCCGCAGTCCACCCCTGTTATCCGTGGGCCTGAGCAGGCCCGCCATGCTCACCGAGCCGTTAGATGCGTTCACAGACCCAGACGCGTGCGTCTGATGGGCCAGCCCTAAGTCGAAGTCCGGTGCGTTGGTGGAATTCAGCAGGATTTGCCTCAACATGACTGCTTGCGTCACCCGGTCAACGTTCAACTGGGAAGGGGAGGAAAATACCAGATTTTAATCACAGACCAATATAACGATAGGCTACCATAACGTTCAACCATGCAAATGTAGACTATGTGAACAGTTCGCAAACGATCATGAGAACAACTCAATTTGGCTGTAGACCTGTGTGAAAGACAATGACGCACAAGGAAGAAATGGAGTGTGTCAAGAAGGCAAAGATAAGTGAGTGTTGAGTCAATAACACCCCGTACGACTCCGCTACTTACTTTGGTGTGTGCAGCGGAGAGTCTCCGCAGGTGAGGTGGAGATCCAGGGAAACAGTGCCCGCATTCCTCAGACTCTGACCGCTCTATCCAATCTCTCCCGGGGAGAACGCGCTCTGGAGAGGCAGTGTTGTTCTGGCACTAAATCCCCTGCGCCTACAGACCATATG
Source organism: Salmo trutta (assembly GCF_901001165.1). Lineage (NCBI taxonomy): Eukaryota > Metazoa > Chordata > Actinopteri > Salmoniformes > Salmonidae > Salmo > Salmo trutta. Next base: position 34,227,785 of record NC_042959.1, read on the forward strand.
TCCGTGAGTCACTAATTTAGCCGCAGAACTGAATTCGTATATCCTTGTATGTCGAAGTCACTAAAAATCACCAGCGGTTGTCTAGACTCGTTACCAGTGACGTAAACCGCCAGGAGCTTCTCCGGCGGTATAGTGTTGAGATCATGAGGACGGAACTAGCGATTTGAATACTCGGATTTCTTCGTTGAGATTTCTTACCGTAAACACCTAGCCTATCTGGACTGTAAGTTCACGTAATGTCGCTAAATGGTTCTACTTGGTATAGCCTAGTTGGTAAAGTTTCATAAGACCATCCTTATAAGCACGCAATTTATCTCGTCTGGCTGGTCCAAGTGGGTTCTTAAAGCGCGCTGTAACAAGTGGATTTATCGGGTCGAGCGCGGGCTGAGAGAGGGTAGACTGGTTCACCGCCGGTTCCTCCTCGCGCCCCGCGCACGTTCTTATATCCAGGAAAGGTCGACAAGTCTCGGTTTTGAGTGCCTTCAATTCCAACCGATCCCCCGACGGGAATATCGATCCAGACCCGAAGAGTGGGGTGGGGAGAGAGAAAATTGATAGAAGGTACAGAGATCCGTCTCCTCTCCGGTAGCGCGATCTCTTTCTCTCCAGGTCGTAGGCTATACAGCTTCCTCCCTGCCTCGGTTTGTGTGCTGTGGGGAGAGGATAGATTGGTTACCAAGAGAGGTAGAGGGCGAACGCTGGACGGGCTTCTCTGTTCGCTCGGGGTTGGTTAAGAGATGTCATTGGACAGGGACGAGTTAAAGTCAAGCGTGTCATGTGACGTCTAGTTCCCCCTCACTCTTTCCTTCTCTGGCGTTTTTCTCCCAACATGTCCTTCTTCATTTGTGAGAAGGTGAGTGAAACAATTGTTATGTCAGTGCGGAATCTCTCAGGGTGATAAAAACCAAGCAGGTTGTGAGGAAGGTGAGTGGGGGATGGACAGTTAAAGGAACAGCCCCAAACCAGTCCAGCAACTAGGCTACAAGCTGAATGTATTTATTTTACCCCTTGGGTGTAAATACAGCATGATGCAGTATGATGCAAGTAGGCTACAGTCTTGTGGTAGAGCCTGAACGTGTCATTTGCTCAGAGCTGGAGTGGATGAGTAATACCACCCTGATGTATCCCAGCTATAAGGGCGGAGATGTCAGTGTTATTTATATAAACACTATATATACAAAAATATGTGGACACCCCTTCAAATTAGTGGATTCGGCTATTTCAGCCACACCCGTTGCTGACAGTGTATAAAATCGAGCACTCAGCCACACAATCTTCATAGACAAACAATGGCAGTAGAATAGCCTTACTGAAGAGCTCAGTGACTTTCAATGTGGCACCGTCATAGGATGCCACCTTTCCAAAAAGTCAGTTCAGTCAATTCGTCATTCATTCTGCCTTGCTAGAACTGCCCTGGTCAACTGTAAGTGCTGTTATTGTGAAGTGGAAACGTCTAGGAGCAAGAACGGCTCAGCTGCAAAGTGGTAGGCCACACCGGCTCACAGAATGGGACCGATGAGGCGACTAGCGTGTAAAAATCATCTGTCCTCGGTTGCAACACTCACTACTGAGTTCCAAACTGCCTCTGGAAGCAACGTCATTACAAGAACTGTTCGTCGGGAGCCTCATGAAATGGGCTTCCATGGCCGAACAGCCGCACACAAGCCAATAGATTACCATGCGCAATGCCAAGTGTCGGCTGGAGGGGTGTAAAGCTTGCTGCCATTTGACTCTGGAGCAGTGGAAACACGTTCACTAGCGTGATGAATCACACTTCACTAATCTGGCAGTCTAACGGACGAATCTGGGTTTGGCGGATGCCAGGAGAAAGCTACCTGCCCCAATGCATAGTGCCAACTGTACAGTTTGGTGGAGGCGGAACAATGGTCTGGGTCTGTTTTTCATGGTTTGGGCTGGGTGCCTTAGTTCTAGTGAAGGGAAATCTTAACGCTACAGCATACAATGACATTCTAGATGATTCTGTGCTTCCAACTTTGTGGCAACATTTTTGGGAAGGTCCTTTCCTGTTTCAGCATGACAATGCCACTGTGCACAAAGCGAGGTCCATACAGAAATGGTTTGTTGAGATCGGTGTGGAAGAACTTGACTGGCCTGCACAGAGCCCTGACCTCAACCCCATCGAACACCTTTGGGATGAATTGGAACGCCGACTATGAGCCAGGCCTAATCGTCCAACATCAGTGCCCGACCTACCTAATGCTCTTATGGCTGAATGGAAGAAATTCCCTGCAGCAATGTTCCAACATCTAGTGGAAAGCCTTCTCAGAAGATTGGAGGCTGTTATAGCAGCAAAGGGCAGCCAAACTCCATATTAATGCCCATGATTTTGGAACGAGATGTAACGACGAGTATGGTGTCCACATATGTTTGGTCATGTAGTGTATATTCTGGGAAACTATAATCTGGTATGGAATGGACATTTGGAGATGGTGAGGCTCTATGGATCATAATAGCTGAATGCATGTACAAGCACCCCTATATAAGCCTACAAATCTTAAAGCTTCTTGCCAAAAGTGAGTGGATTGACACATGGTTTCTGAATTCCCAAAGTGCAAACAGAACGCAGTATGTCTGAAAATGGCTACATTGTCATAATAGCCTTGTGTGCCACGCTCATAGTTGTCACGCAGCTGGTAAATGACACCAGTATGATATTATTGTGTTTGGCTGCAGAGAACAACCATTCTCTATAACAACTGTGACAGCCTCCATCACTAACCCTCCCTAATACAAGGAGACTAATGGTTCTCTCTCTCTGTCTCTCTGTCTCTCTGTCTCTGTCTCTCTATGTCTCATCTCGTCTCTGCCTGACTGTCAGAATGGAAATCACACTCACCTGCTGTCAGTTTGGAGAATATGACAGAACGGGCATGAATACAGCACAGCCCCTGAAGAGAAACCACAAAGACCACAGCAGAACATTAGGCGTCAGTCTATTCTCTATTTTAGAATGAAAGGATATGATGACATTTGTCAGGAATATTCAGGTGAAGGTGACCATTGGGCCCATCATTATTATAGTAGGCATTTGGGTTGCGTATGATTAATACACCACTGCCTTAAAAGGTTGGCTGGCTGGTTCATATTCATGTGCACCTGTCGTGGTCGCAACAGGACGCATTGGCAAGGCAAGGACAGACTGACATGGTCCACTGATGGACACATGCACACACACACCTCATAAATATCTGCCAAGCGAGGAAAGATTAAAAAACATTTACCATTGCAGAACAGGAGTTTGATTTCATGTGCAATATGAAATCTTACAGTATTATATTTTTACTATCATAACAATATGATACAACAGAATCTATACAACTAGAAAATAGTACAAATAAATAAAAACCCTGTAATGAGTAGGTGTGTCAAAACTTTTAACTGGTACTGTGTTTATGTGTATATATATGTGTATATGTATATATACAGTTGAAGTCGGAAGTTTACATACACTTAGATTGAAGTCATTAAAGCACATTTTTCAACCACTCCACAAATTTCTTGTTAGCACACTATAGTTTTGGCAAGTCGGTTAGAACATCTACTTTGTGCATGACACAAGTATTTTTTCCAACAATTGTTTACAGACAGATAATTTCACTTATAATTCACTGTATCACAATTCCAGTGGGTCAGAAGTTTACATACACTAAGTTGACTGTGCCTTTAAACAGCTTGGAAAATTCCAGAAAATTATGTCATGGCTTTAGAAGCTTCTGGTAGGCTAATTGACATAATTTGAGTCAATTGAAGGTGTACCTGTGGATGTATTTCAAGGCCTACCTTCAAACTCAGTGCCTCTTTGCTTGACATCATGGGAAAATCAATAGAAATCAGCCAAGACCTCAGAAAAAAAATTGTAGACCTCCACAAGTCTGGTTCATCCTTGGGAGCAATTTCCAAATGCCTGAAGGTACCATGTTCATCTGTACAAACAATAGTACGAAAGTATAAACAACATGGGACCACGTAGCCGTCATACATCTCAGGAAGGAGACGCGTTCTGTCTCCTAGAGATGAACGTACTGTGGTGCGAAAAGTGCAAATCAATCTCAGAACAATAGCAAAGGAACTTGTGAAGATGCTTGAGGAAATAGGTACCAAAGTCTCTATAGCCACAGTAAAACAAGTCCTATATCGACATAACCTGAAAGGCCGCTAAGCAAGGAAGAAGCCACTGCTCCAAAACCGCCATAAAAAAGCCAGATTACGGTTTGCAACTGCACATGGGGACAAAGATCGTACTTTTTGGAGAAATGTTCTCTGGTCTGATGAAACAAAAATAGAACTGTTTGGCCATAATGACCATCGATATGTTTGGAGGAAAAGGGGGAAGCTTGCAAGCTGAAGAACACCATCCCAACCGCTTTGCTGCAGGAGGGACTGGTGCACCTCACAAAATAGATGGCATCATGAGTTAGGAAAATTATGTGGATATATTGAAGCAACATCTCAAGACATCAGTCAGGAAGTTAAAGCTTGGTCGGAAATGGGTCTTCCAAATGGACAATGACCCCAAGCATACTTCCAAAGTTGTGACAAAATGGCTTAAGGACAACAAAGTCAAGGTATTATGGCCATCACAAATCCCTGATCTCAATCCTATAGAAAATGTGTGGGCAGAACTGAAAAAGCGCGTGCGAGCAAGGAGTCCTACAAACCTGACTCAGTTACACCAGGAGGAATGGGACAAAATTCACCCAACTTATTGTGGGAAGCTTGTGGTATCATGTAGTAACCAAAAAAGTGTTAAAACCTCTACAGCACCGGTGGGCAATTCCAGTCCTCCAGGTCCTAATTGATGTCACTGATTTTGCCCCAGCTAACACACCTGACTCCAATCACCTATTCATGATCTTCAGTTTATAATGCAATTTGATTAATGAGCTGTGTTTGCTAGGGATGGAGAAAAAGTGTGACACCAATCAGGGCCTCGAGTTGCCCACCCCTGCTCTACAGGATCGGTGGGTCCCCCGCGGGACGGTTGAGCTAACGTAAACTAATGCGATTAGCATGAGGTTGTAAGTAACAAGAACATTTCCCAGGACATAGACATATCTGATATTGGCAGAAAGCTTAAATTCTTGTTAATCTAACTGCACTGTCCAATTTATGGAGGCTATTACAATGAAAGAATACCATGCTATTGTTGGAGGAGGGTGTACAGTTATGAACTTGAAAATGTATTAATAAACCAATTAGACAGATTTGGGCAGTCTTGATACATAATTTTGAATAGAAATGCAATGGCTCATTGGATCAGTGTTTTTTCTTTGTATTATCCTTTGACAGATCTAATCTAATTCTCCGACATTAATTTAACATTTCCACAAACTTCAAAGAGATTATTTTCAAATGGTAACAAGAATATGCATATCCTTGCTTCAGATCCTTAGCTACAAGCAGTAAGATTTGGATATGTCATTTATGCAAAAATTGAAAAAAAGGGGCGGATCCTTTTTAAACAAATCAAAACATATTTTAGACTCTTCAAAGTAGCCACCCTTTGCCTTGATGACAGCTTTGCACACTCTTGGCATTCTCTCAACTAGCTTCATGAAGAATGCTTTTCCAACAGTCTTGAAGGAGTTCCCACATATGCTGAGCACTTGTTGGCTGCCTTTCCTTCAATCTGCAGTCCAACTCATCCCAAACCATCTCAATTGGGTTAAGGTCGGATGATTGTGGAGGCCAAGTCATCTGATGCTGTACTCCGTCACTCTCCTTAGTCAAATAGCCCTTACACAGCCTGGAGGTGTGTTTTGGGTCATTGTCCTGTTGAAAAACAAATGATAGTCCCACTAAGCACAAAACAGATGGGATGGCATATCCCTAAAGAATGCTGGGGTGATCATGCTGGTTAAGTGTGCCTTGAATTCTAAATAAATCACTGACAGTGTCACCAGCAAAGCACACCCACACCATCACACCTCCTCCATGCTTCACCGTGGGAACCACACATGCGGAGATCATCCGTTCACCTACTCTCCGTCTCACAAAGACACGGTGGTTGGAACCAAAAATCTCAAATTTGGACTCATCAGACCAATGAACAGATTTACACCGGTCTAATGCCCATTGCTCGTGTTTCTCTGGACAAGCAAGTCTCTTCTTCTTATTGGTGTCCTTTAGTAGTGGTTTCTTTGCAGCAATTCGACCATGAAGGCCTGATTCACACAGTCTCCTCTGAGCAGTTGATGTTGAGATGTGTCTGTTACTTGAACTCTGTGAAGCATTTATTTGGGCTGCAATTTCTGAGGCTGGTAACTAATGAACTCATCCTGTGCAGCAGAGGTAACTCTGGGTCTTCCTTTCCTGTGGCGGTCCTGATGAGAGCCAGTTTCATCATAGTGCTTGATGGTTTTTGCAACTGCACTTGAAGAAACTTTCAAAGTTCTTGAAATGTTCCAAATTGACTGACCTTCATGTCTTAAAGTATGATAGACTGTCGTTTCTCTTTGCTTATTTGAGCTGTTCTTGCCAGAAATTCCACAAATTAACTTTTAACAAGGCACACTTGTTAATTGAAATGCTTTCCAGGGGACTACCTCATGAAGCTGGTTGAGAGAATGACACGCGTGTGCAAAGCTGTCATCAAGGCAAAGGGTGGCTACTTTGAAGAATCTCAAATATTAAATACATTTTGATTTGTTTCACACTTTTTTGGTTACTACAAAATTCCATATGTGTTATTTCATAGTTTTGATGTCTTCACTGTTATTCTACAATGTAGAAAATAGTAAAAATTGAAAGAGTAGGTGTGTCCAAATATTTCACTGGTACTGTATATAACTAATGTCACTGGAGCCAAAGGATATATTATAAACACAGACAAACAGAAACAACCCCGAAACAACACAACGACCAAACATGGTGTGGTGTAATTTCATCTTCAATAGCTTCATTTCCTTCTCTCCTCTCTCTAATGTATTCATTTAAACTACATGGAAGGCATAAATGTGAAACGGAATCCTATTTAGTGCTTCCATCTATTATACTCCCAAGTAAGAGGACATAAGAGGTAGTGGTAGAGTATGATCTACATAATTATGTCAAATTCCTTAATATAAAAGACCTAGCCCACTGCATTTCAAATGACCTGTGGACAACTATGTGAAATATGATCACCTTGTTATGCACTGCACTGCTATGCAACAGAAACCAAAACATATGAAATGCTAAGAGGCGTTAAGACTCCAGTCCTTGGTTAAATCTCCTTGTCGCAGCTGTACACAAATATAGCCATGAGTCATGTTTACATATATGGAAGGGAAAACATCCAAGTAATTGTGACGAGTAAAGAGATTATAATAGCTTTTCTCGAGTGACACTCTTTCTCTGTAGGCCTACTCTGCTACAGACTCACCACACGCTCTTCCATCCCCCCCTCTGCTCAGCACCCAATGAGAATGACCCACTTTCCCAGTGCTCCGCTGTCCAACTCGATCTCTTGACATGCCTCTGGGTGACAGTCTCACCCGTATTTGCGAAATTCCGATCCCGTCCCCTGACATGAGGTCGACAAGCGGCTTGCGTGGACACAGAGGGGCAACCTTCTCTGACAGAGAGGGGCAACCATGAGAGAACTAAATATATAAATAAATATATAGGTGTTCAAAGATGCCCTGCTCCATAGATAATTGTGTTCATTATACAGCTCTGCTCATTAGCTGGTAACCCCTGACAATGCAATTTTGATTATCAACGCTGCATTAGAATTCTCACCCAGCAGCACTGAAGTAGGCTTCATTAGGGACCGCGCCAATCTGAGTGATTTTCTCTCTTTCTTCTCTCTCTCTCTGACACACTCGGCTCTCTCATTGTCTCTCTCTCTTTTGATGGCTCTTTCTTATTAACACATGCATCCAAGAAAGAAAGAAAGAGACAAACGTCAATTGATGGATCATGTTCACAATAAATATGAAAAGTGTTTTTGTCTTTGTCTTGTAAAATATTTTACAAGGGAACAGAGAGGTTATTGAGGCAGTCCTGAGAGAGAGAGAGAGAGAGAGAGGCCAGTGTTATTGTGCAGGAGTGCTTTTTGCGATGAGACATAATCGTCCCCAGCGGGGGCTGAGGACGAGTCGACAGGGATTACGTACGCAGCACACACATCCACCCCCTTCTCGCCGCTGGGTGCCGCTCACTGGAGCGCTGCAGTGCCGTGCAGTGTGTTTTGAAGGAAGGTCGACTTTGACTCTGTGATATAATCCCTCATATGCCTCATTCAATGTTTTGACTGTCCTCAAATACTGTAACGTTCTCCCACCAAAACTGGATTCAGGTGTTTTAGTGTTACAGTAGATACACTTCTCCTAAATGTAAACTGTGTGATCTCAACCTAAATAGCACACTATTTTCAATAACAATTTCCTCCTAATGAAATAATGCCACTGGAGCCAGAGGATATGTCTGAGAGATATGAGTGCCTCTGTATGTTTCTATAATTGGATGGGTATTACATCTTGGGAGGGCAGCAACATAATTTCAAGACCCACATTCAGGTCACTACAGTCATTTAATAGAGGTGAGAGGAATGTCTTCTCATAGCCCTATTACTGTCCTACAGACAGGCCAGGGACAGAGGTGCTTGTGTGGGGGACATACTGTAGAGCAATGGTTCCCAAACTGTGGGCCGGGACCCACTTGTGGGTCGTGGCATGGGCCCAGGTGGGTTGCGGGATGACGTTTTAATTTATTTAAATTTGGGATGGGAAAAAAACGCTTTCAATGTAAACTTCAACTTAAAACAACTTTAAAGGATTTTAAAAAGATAATGGACCGGCATATATTTTTAAATAATAGCCTAAAGTCTTTGAGAACTTACAATCAACAAAATTAAAGCTAGACAATCAGGCCCCCGTTGATTTTTCTTATAAGGTTTTGAGCATAAGAATTAACCATGTCAAAATGTGTAGAATTGCAGAAAATTTGCTTCAAAACGGCACATTCTTCTCTCAGCTCCATGGCAAAGTGTATTGAATTGCAGAAGAAATTGCAACATTTGTTTGAGCTCCATGACAAAATCTGTAGAATTAGCTTGAAAGGGGCAACCTGTAGTAGCTACATACATTGTTTGGACTTATAAATTAATGATGTGTACCCATTGATTCTTAAAGAATAAAACTTACAAATGCCTCATGAGCTTAGTTCAACTGATGTACCCCAATGTTTGTAAACAAAGTAAATCTAAACAAACACTATATAGATTTAAAAAAAATTCAGTCCTTGCTTCCATAGCGCTGTATATGAAATTGAGAGTGGTTACATTTCCTCAGCCCCAACCCTCAGCTTTTTACATGAACAGGTAGTAGGGAAAACACTTTGTTATTGTTTTAACTGCTGACTGCCGCTTTAAAATTGATTTTTTTTCTCTCCACTGCCAAGATATTTTATTTTACTAATGCTTTGGTCTGTGTGTGTTTTTTCACCATTCAACCCTTATTGTGGGTCGCGACTCAAAAGACACCTCAGTTGGTGTGTCCCGAAGCAAAAAAAGTTTGGGGACTACTGCTGTAGAATATGCATGATCAGGCCTCTCAATGTGTGTTGTATACACAAAGCCCTTAGTTCCCTTCAGCTGTAATACAGTTTACCTCCATCAGAACTGAGTGTCCCTGCTGCCAACTTAGAGCACACAGACCAGACCCAAAACACAAAGGCTGATAACAGCCAGATACAGACACAGACAGACACAGCTGCTTTGATAAAATACTTGACACACACATGACCCTATTCAGTCCATCCAGTTACTTGTAATTAAAAAAATAAAAATAAAAATAAAAAGCATTCTTCATTTGCTGAGTTTGAATTGATTCACACACTTAACATTGTTTCATTGGTAACCTCAGTCCAAACTCGCCTTTTTCCATTAAAAGATGGATCTTAGTGTTGTCTTGCTCTGTCTGTAATATCTGGAAACTGATTTTGAATGCCTAGTCTGATAGCAGGGGTAATGTAGGGGATCAGTGGCAGGTCCTCTGTTAGTGGTTTCATGGCTTCAAACATGCTGCATTGGCTCCTTCTCTTCCCTGATGATTCTTGTCTGACTGCAGTCAAGATACACGCAAAGAACGATTTCGGTATGCAAATGACTCTCCCTCTCAATTTTCATAATTATCTTCCTTTCTTCCCTCTGCCTCCTCTTTCACCTCCGCTGAAAATTACTGGGCAAATTATGATTTTCCTTCAATGTATTGTACATCAAAAGCCCTGGCTGAATGGGGGCTCTGTACAATTAGTCACTTGACTATCCTCTCAGAAATATGAAATACTGTTTTATTTTCATCTGTTACAGAGCCAGAGCCATTCACATCCACAACAATCAGACAAGGAACACATCTCCAAATGAAAAGACTCCGGAACATGACACTTGAAAAAAACAAAAAACGTTTCTGTTTCTATGAGAGACATTTTTTTTTTTTACCACAGTGTTCTTATGGAAATCACATCCACTCCAGAATATTTGATTCTAAGGCTCAATTTATTATTGAATGCATAGAAATGTTTCTGTCCCACTTTGACATGATTGGAAAAACCAGAGTGGATTGTGCTCTTTTTTTTCTTCAGACATATGTTTTGCTGAGTCAAGCCATACAAGATGCCAGCCATCGCCCATAAGGGCTGATCTCAGGTCAGCTCTCCTTGCTCTCACCCTTTCCATTAACCTCCTAACATCAACACTGACCATGGACCAGTTTGTTTCCAGCGCAAAATCAATACAACAAGGACCCAGTGTCTTATAAGATATTCTGCTTAGGATGCCATTTTGGCTTCCTAAAACTGCTGCAAAATATCAGAAGTCGGTGTCGGGACGGGACAGGGGGATGCGCAGGTGTTCGCTCCAGTGAGCCATGAGGCAGAGGGACCAAAGCTGCCTCGTTAGCATGTACCCCACTGCACCACATGGCCTTCTCTTTCAAGAACACAAACAAGTAGCAGAGGTGAATAACAGAGCATGGTAAGTGTCTGCTCTGTGCCTGTTGTTGATTAGAGGGTGGTTTTGGCTGGGTCACTGGTTGGTGGGGTGGATGGTAGGCTGTAGATGGGCCTGGGGACCAAGCAGGGAGAGGAAGAGAAGAGATAAGCACACAGCTAATTGCACGCTGTTGAACTGCTTCCAGTGTCACCTGGTCTCTCTCTCTCTCTCTCTCACACACACACACACACACACACACACACACACACACACACACACACACACACACACACACACACACACACACACCCAGAGAGAGAGAGACAATGCAACAAATACCTGAGAGAGGGCGAGGAGGAGGAGAGAGGGAGGGATAGAGAGGAGTGAGAGCAAGAGAGAACAACTAATGACCCTGTTCTGAAAAACAGACAAGGAGTTGTTTAATTTATAGATTTTTTTTACCAACTTTTTCTCCTCAATTTCAGTCTTGTTTCATCGCTGCTACTCCCCAACGGGCTCGGGAGAGGCAAAGGTCAAGTCATGCGTCCTCCGAAACATGACCCGCCAAGCCACGCTTCATAACAGCCACTCGCTTAACCCGGAAGCCAGCCGCACCAATGTGTCGGAGGAAACACCGTTGAACTGACAAGCGAAATCAGCTTGCAGGCACCCGGCCCGCCACAAGGAGTCGCTAGAGCACGATGAGCCAAGTAAAGCCCCACCGGCCAAACCCTCCCCTAACCCGGACGACGCTGGGACAATTCTGAGCCGCCCTATGGGACTCCCGGTCACGGCCGGTTGTAACACAGCCTGGGATCGAACCCCAATCTGTAGTGACACCGCATTACTGCAATGCAGTGCCTTAGACCACTGCTCCACTTGGGAGGTCAAGGAGTTAATGCTTTGTAAGTGTATGGACATATACATCTCTGTGTCAATGTGTGTGTGGTCACTTTTATTGCTCTCCTGAATGTAATATGTGTAGCTGCATACCTGCTAAGACTTGCACCTTAGACCTCTATTTGCACCTTATTAAAGACTATCTGCACCAACTCTCCACACATCCAACCCTTTCACACAAGCACACACATGCACACATACTCACACACTCGAACATGCACACGCACACAAACACATGCATGCATGCACGCACGCACGCACAAACACGCACACTCAAACACACACACAGCTATATTAATAACCTCCAACACCTGGACGCCGATACAGTTGAAGTCAGAAGTTTACATACACCTTAACCAAATACATTTAAACTCAGTTTTTAAAAATTCCTGACATTTAATCCTGGTAAAAAGTCCCTGTTTTAGGTCAGTTAGGATCACCACTTTATTTTAAGAATGTGAAATGTCAGAATAATAGTAGAGAGAATGATTTATTTCAGCTTCTTTTTCTTTCATCACATTCCCAGTGGGTCATAAGTTTACATACACTCAATTAGTATTTGGTAGCATTGCCTCTAAATTGTTTAACTTGGGTCAAACGTTTCGGGTAGCCTTCCACAAGCTTCCCACAATAGGTTGGGTGAATTATGGCCCATTCACACAGAGCTGGTGGAACTGAGTCAGGTTTGTAGGCTTCCTTGCTCGCACACGCTTCTTCAGTTCTGCCCACAAATTTTCTATAGGATTGAAGTAAGGGCTTTGTGATGGCCACTCCAATACCTTGACTTTGTTGTCTTTAAACCACTTTGCCACAACTTTGAAAGTATGCTTGGGGTCATTGTCCCGACCAAGCTTTAACTTCCTGACTGATGTTTTGAGATGTTGCTTCAATGTATCTACGTAATTTTCCTCCTCATGATGCCATCTATTTTGTGAGGTGCACCAGTCCCTCCTGCAGCAAAGCACCCCCACAACATGATGCTGTCACCCCCATGCAGCAAAGCGGTTGGGATAGTGTTCTTCGGCTTGCAAGCCTCCCCCCTTTTCCTCCAAACATAACGATGGTCATTATGGCCAAACAGTTCTATTTCTGTTTCATCAGACCAGAGGACATTTCTCCAAAAAGTACAATCTTTGTCCCCATGTGCAGTTGCAAACCGTAGTCTGGCTTTTTTATGGTGGTTTTGGAGCAGTGGCTTCTTCCTTGCTGAGCAGCCTTTCTGTCACGCTCTGACCTAGGAGAGCTGTGTTTTCTCTGTTTAGCTAGACCAGGGTGTGATAGGTGGGTGGGCATTCTATGTTTTGTGTTCTATGTTTGGGCCGAGTATGGTTCCTAACCAGAGGCAGCTGTCTATCGTTGTCTCTGATTAGGAACCATACTTAGGCAGCCTGTTTTTCCTTTGGGTTTTGTGGGTAGTTATTTTCCATTTAGTTGTAAGTACCTGACGGAACTGTCTGCTCTCATTTTTGTTTATTTGTAAAATGTTCATTCTTTCTTCATTATACTCAAGATGAACATATTCCACGCTGCACCTTGGTCTACTCACTTTGACGCCTGTGACACTTTCAGGTTATGTCGATATAGGACTCGTTTTACTGTGGCTATAGAGACTTTTGAACCTGTTTCCTCCAGCATCTTCACAAGGTCCTTTGCTTTTGTTCTGGGATTGATTTGCACTTTTCGCACCAAAGTACATTCATCTCTAGGAGACAGAACACATCTCCTTCCTGAGCGGTATTTTATTTTACCTTTATTTAACTAGGCAAGTCAGTTAAGAACAAATTCTTATTTTCAATGACGGCCTAGGAACAGTGGGTTAACTGCCTTGTTCAAGGGCAGAACGACAGATTTGTACCTTGTCAGCTCAGGGATTCAAACTTGCAACCTTTCAGTTACTAGCCCAACACTCTAACCACTAGGCTACCCTGCCGACCCGGTATGACAGCTGCTTGGTCCCATGGTGTTTATACTTGCGTACTATAGTTTGTACAGATGAACGTGGCACCTTCAGGCATTTGGAAATTTCTCCCAAGGATGAACCAGACTTGTGGAGGTCTACAATGTTTTTTCTGAGGTCTTTTCTGATTTTTTTTGATTTTCACAGGATGTCAAGCAAAGAGGCACTGAGTTTGAAGGTAGGCCTTGAAATACATCCACAGGTACAATTCCAATGTGCGTGTGTGTAGAGTGCATTTATAGCAGCTTCCCACAATAATGGGCTTTAGGTGAGGCAGATGGAACCTGTAGCCATATTACTTCAACAGTATTTAACATGAGATCCTCTCTAAGCTTTACAGGAATGTGGTTCTTAATATAGACCGCAACACCACCCCCATTGGCATTTCTGTATTTTATGTAGATGTTCTAACCATGTATTGCTACCACTGTATCATCAAAGGTATTATCTAAGTGAGTTTCAGAGATAGTCAGAATATGAATCATCTGTTACTAACAAGTTATTGACTTCATGAACCTTGTTTCTTAGGCTACATATGTTAACGTGGGCTATTTTTAGCACTTTTCTGGGATGCTTGATTGTTTTCATTGCTTTACTGGGACACTTAGCAGAAGTAGACATGCTGGTGTTATTTACGTTAGTGCAGGATGAGCTGGTTCATAGGCACATGATTACTGCATACAATAGCTGTGGGATCAGCAGAGGCATTCATGGCAGTTAGAGGGACATAAATTAGGTTACTTACATTGTGTCTTTCAACGCCCCTAGGATAATGTACATTTGCTATAGCATTATGACAACTGGTACAATGGTAGGGATTATCTGAGCTGGGCTTGGGTCATTGATAAGTCATTGTCTCAAAGCAACCTTATAATTCTGTGAAAGGATCCAGGAACCCAAATGATTTGGGTGGATCCCATCCTCCTTATAAAATGAGCTTTGTTTCCAGAAGGTATAAGAATTGTCAATAAATGTTACACCCACAGAGCTGCAATAGTTTCATATCCAGTTATGGAGGGATACAAGTCTGCTGAAACGTTCAATGCCATGATTTAGGGAGGGCAGAGGGCCAGATATTATGGGGCGTTTTGTTGGTGTGAAGCAGTGACACAATCAATTCTTTAAAATTCATCTTCAGCTGTTCTGGGATGTCCTTCATAATGTCATTGAATCCCACATGAACTATGATAGACTCAATTTCCTAATACTGGTTTCAAATGTTTGGGAGCAGCTTATTGATGTCTTGTACTTGGGCTCCTGGACAGCACAGCGTTTTTGCCACAGTGACTGAGACCTTTCTCACTGTTGAAGTGCCCAATACAATGGCTGGAGAAGGGAATGGAAAAATCCGCCCATTCCTAACCCCTTACACAATTCATTGAACCTTTCACGGGCACACGTAAAGCAGAATAGCATACGCCCGCTGCTCCTGGCGATACGTTTAGACCTCCCACAGCAGTCAGATCCAGGGAGAGGGATAAGAGCCAAACTCCACGACGAAGCCGCTGCTCGAGTCAGCGTAGTTGGAGTCAGCGTAGTTGGAGTCAGCACCACCGTCGCAGACACAGGCAATCCCAGCGATGGAGGTGCAGGTAGATCAGGCACCATTGCAGTAAAGCTATTCCTTATGTCAATCTGCTCCGAACCTCTCGCAGTTACTCCCGTCCACTTAGCAGCAAGGCCCTGCCTTTGGTTTCAGCGACTTGTGACATGGAACAACCTTCCTGCTGTTCTCCATCTACTTCACTACAAGATGGAGAAAGAGAAGCAGATGGAGATGACTTCCTTGGCAGGCAAGTTCCAGGAAGCACAGGGCATTCAGATAGTAAGAGATGGCAAGGCAGGGAAACAGGCCCGAGCGGCATCCAGCCATAGGAGTAAAGAATGGGAAGTTCCAATTTGCGTTTTCCCCATAAGTTCGCGCAGACGTGAGCTTTGTTTGCTATGCATAGCCACTTCTGTACTCCTCCTCTAGCAAACAATTGCCGCATTGGAACTCATTGGACAAGAGCGTAATAAACGCAGCTTCTACAGTGCTGGAAACATTTTCCAGGCAAAGCGAGCTCCATTGCAACCTAGCTAGCTAGCTGGCTAGTTGGTAGCAGGTGTTGACACAAACACTTAAGAAAAAAATATTTTAAAAATAAAAATAAAACAAAGTAAAACTTCGGAAACAACAGGCCGAAGCAACAGGTCGAGGCGCAGGAGGTATACGAGTTCTTGACAGGAAATGACACACATCGACAATCCAAACTACACCAGAGAGAGGGTGTCAGGTTTACTGTCACACACACAAGGTATAATTGGGCAAGACCCTTGGAGGACAGACAAATATTAGAGGGAAAGTTGAATAAGAGCACTGGATATATAAAATAAATAGTATTTCTGTGTACTGGGAAAAGCACACCTGAGACAACCTTAGTTGCCATGGAAATAGGACTGTTCAGCTTTGGGTTGGAGAGCTGTGTTTGTATGTGTGTGTGTGCACGTGAGCATGCATGTGTTTTTTCCCCCTGTTGTGCACCTTCGTGACAGAATACCACATAAGGCCGGTAGATTAACTTTTAAAGCTGCAATATGTAACTTTTTGGGCGACCCGACAAAATTCACATAGAAATGTGAGTTATAGATCTGTCTGTCATACCCTGATCTGTTTCACTTGTCATGTGATTGTCTCCACCCCCTCCCAGGTGTCACTTATTATCCCTGGTGTATATATCCCTGTGTTTCCTGTCTCTCTGTGCCAGTTCGTCTTGTATGTTTTCCATACAAGTCAACCAGTGTTTTTCCCGTACTCCTGCTTTCTATTTCTCTTTTGCTAGTCCTCCCGGTTTTTGACCCTTGCCTGTTTTCTGGACTCCATTCCCGCCTGCCTGACCATTCTGCCTGCCCTGACCTCGAGCCTGCCTGCCACTCTGTACCCACTGAACTCTGAACTGGTTTTGACCTTTTGCCTGTCCACGACCATTCTCTTGCCTGCCCCTTTTGGATTGTTTAATAAATATCAAGACTCAAACCATCTGCCTCCCATGTCTGCATCTGGGTCTCGCCTTGTGCCCTTATACTGTCATTCTCATTGAAAGCAAGTCTAAGAAGAAGTAGATCGCTTCCATGTGCACTATTTCTATGCTTCCAGTTTTCGGTTTTGTACACCAGCTTCAAACACCTTAAAATACAATATTTTTGTTTATGGAAAATATATTTCACAGCAGTTTAGATGGTACAATTATTATGTACACAATACTTGCTTGTTTTGTCACATAAATAATTGAAATTAAACACACTATTAGCATGCTAAGCTACCAGGAAATTGTGAAACAATTTCTGTATAATCCATCTCTAAAGCTGACTTTTACAGGAGTTCCTGGCCTCATCCTGTTTATCTACAGACTATACAGTGCATTTGGAAAGTGTTCAGACCCCTTGACTTTTTCCACATTTTGTTACATTACAGCCTTCTTCTAAAATTGATCAAATAATTTTGTTCCTCATCAATAGCCCATAATGACAAAGGAAAAACTGAAACATCACATTTACATAAGTATTCAGACCCTTTACTCAGTACTTTGTTGAAGTACTTTTGGCAGTGATTACAGTCTCGAGTCTTCTTGGGTATGACGCTACAAGCTTGGCACACCTGTATTTGGGGAGTTTCTCACATTCTTTTCTGCAGATCCTCTCAAGCTCTGTCAGGTTGGATGGGGAGTGTCTCTGCACAGCTATTTTCAGGTCTCTCCAGAGATGTTCGATCGGATTTAAGTCTGGGCCCTGGCTGGGCCACTCAAGGACATTTAGAGACTTGTCCCGAAACTTCTGCATTGTCTTGGCTGTGTGCTTAGGATCGTTGTCCTGTAAGAAGGTGAACCTTCTCCCCAGTCTGAGGTCCTGAGTGCTCTGGAGCAGGTTTTCCTCAAGGATCTCTCTGTACATTGCTCTGTTCATCTTTCCCTCGATCCTGACTAGTTTCCCAGTCCCTGCTGCTGAAAACCCCCCCCCACAGCATGATGCTGCCACCACCATGCTTCACCGTAGGGATGGTGCCAGGTTTCCTCCAGACGTGACTCTTGGCATTCAGGCAAAATAGTTCAATATTGGTTTTATCAGGCCAGAGAATCTTGTTTCTCATGGCCTGAGAGTCCTTTAGGTGCCTTTTGGCAAACTCCAAGTAGCTGTCACGTGCCTTGTACTGAGGAGTGGCTTCCGTCTGGCCACTCTACCATAAATTCCTGATTGGTGGAGTGCAGCAAAGATGGTTGTCCTTTTGGAAGGTTCTCTCATCTCCACAGTGGAACTCTGGAGCTCTGTCAGAGTGACCATCGGGTTCTTGGTCACCACCAATGCCCTTCTCCCCCGATTGCTCAGTTTCGCTGGGCGGCCAGCCCTAGGAAAAGTCTTGGTGGGTTCCAAACTTCTTCAATTTAAGAATGATTGAGGCCACTGTGTTCTTGGGGACCTTCAATGCTGCATAAAGTTTTTGGTACCCTTCCCCAGATCTGTGCCTCGACACAATCCTGTCTCGGAGCTCTACGGACAATTCCTTCTACCTCATGGCTTGGTTTTTGCTCTGACCTTATATAGTCAGGTGTGTGCCTTTCCAAATCATATCCAATCAATTGAATTGACCACAGGTGGACTCCAATCAAGTTGTAGAAACATCTCAAGGATGATCAATGGAAACAGGATGCACCTGAGCTCAGTTTCGAGTCTCATAGCAAAGGGTCTGGAAATTATTTTATTTTTTTATAGATTTGCAAAAAATGTCTAAACTGTGTTCGCTTTGCCATTAATGGGGTATTGTGTGTAGATTGATGAGGGAAAAAAATAATTTTATCCATTTTAGAATAAGGCTGTGATGTAACGAAATGTGGAAAAAGTCATGTTGTCTGAATTCTTTCCGAATGCACTGCAGTGTACTTTCAGACTTTTACTCAAGTAGTGTTTTACTGGGTGACTTTCTTTCACTTTTACTTGAGTCATTATCTATTAAGGTATCTTTATTTTTACTCACGTATGACAATTGGGTACTTTTTCCACCACTGGGCTTACCCTTGCTAAACTGTTTTTTTTTAGTATGACTTAGAATGCGTCTCAACCAATCACAATGCTTGTTTTGACTAACCCATTGCAGAACAATCACATTGTGACAATGTTCCCACAAGGTCATGTGTGTAGTCTTTAGTTTTAATACATATCCACGTACAGTACACACAAATAGGCAAACACACACACACACTGAACAAGGTCTGAATGCACAGAGTTTGGGGGAAGTCTGAACAGTTTTTGCAGGATGTTTCGGTTGCGTAGGTAGGGTTGCTAGCTGACATTTGTTTAATTGAGTGGAATGGAGGAATTATGAATGAATGATGCATGCTTATGTGTGTGCATTGTGCTTGTCTGTGTCATCAGTGGATGACTGTCAGAATGTGTGTACAGTAGGCCTACACAATATCTATCGGCCCACATTTGCCCAGAGGGGTATACTACAAAGCAGGATTAATCAGTTAGCCGACTAACGTTGATAAGCAACCAGAAAAAAAACAACTTTGATTTTATTTTTAATTAAAAAAGCTAATCTTAGATATCTTTTTGTTTTTTTTAAATCAATCAGACCATGCCCATTTCAAGCTTATATTTCTACAAAACAAAAATGTATCAGAATGTTTCGACAAGTTAGCTGGCTGACTCCATAATCCTGTTTTCCATTGTACTCCTCAGGTTGTGTGTGTGTGTGTCCACAGTATATTTTCACAATGCATAAGCAGGCTGTTTGCGCAGTGTGTGGCGGTGCCCTTGCCAGTGCGTACGGACACAGAATGACGTTGTCGCCAGATGTTCGGTCTTGCTTGGGTGCGTGTCATTGAGTTAACAACGGAACAATCATATTTGATCAGCTTAACAAAATCGCATGGTCCAGACTGATTAATAGAACAGAATGAATCAAACACAATATCCAGTTTATTCCTTTTAATTCAAGATCAAAATATACAATCTTTTTTATCAATATTTTCCCCATACAAGTGAAAAATACAGTATCTTGAGTCTCTATTATGTTTTGTTGTCTGTGAATGAAAATGTTAAGCGTTTTTTAACAATGACGAACTCTTCCAATTGACATACATACAGTGGCAAGAAAAAGTATGTGAACCCTTTCGAATTACCTGGATTTCTGCATAAATGTCATAAAATGTTATCTGATCTTCATCTAAGTCACAACAATAGACAAACACAGTCTGCTTAAACTAATAACACACAAACAATTATACTTTTTCATGTCTTTGTTGAACACACTGTAAACATTCACAGTGCAGGGTGGAAAAAGTATGTGAATATTTGGATTTAACTGGTTGACCCTCCTTTTTGCAGCAACCTCAACCAAACATTTTCTGTGGTTTCTGTGGTTACGGATCAGTCATGCACAACGGTCAGGAGGAATTTTGGACCATTCCTCTTTACAAAACTGTATCAGGTCAGCAATATTCTTGGGATGTCTGGTGTGAACTGCTCTCTTGAGGTCATGCCACTTGTCATTGTCTTGTTGCATCACTCAACTTCTGTTGAGCTTCAATTGGCAGACAGATAGCCTTACATTCTCCTGCAAAATGTCTTCATAAACTTGGGAATTCATTTTTCCGTCGATGATAGCAAGCTGTCCAGGCCCTGAGGCAGCAAAGCAACCCCACTCCTAGGGAGAGTAGCAACAGTGCTGAACTTTCTCCATTTATAGACAATTTGTCTTACTGTGGACTGTTGAACATCAAGGCTTTTAGAGATACTTTTGTAACCATTTCCAGCTTTATGCAAGTCAACAATTCTTAATCTTAGGTATTTTAAGATATCTTTTGTTCAAGGCATGGTTCACATCAGGCAATGCTTCTTGTGAACTGTAAACTCAAATGTTGTGTTTTTTATAGGGCAGGGCAGCTCTAACCAACATCTCCAATCTCGTCTCATTGATTGGACTCAAGGTTAGCTGACTCCAATTAGCTTTTGGAGAAGTCATTAGCCTAGGGGTTCACATACTTTTTACAACCTAAAACTGGGAAAGTTTAAATGATCTATTCAATATAGACAAGAAAAATACAATAATTAGTGTGTTATTAGTTTAAGCACACTGTGTTTGTCTATTGTTGTGACTTAGACGAAGATCAGATTTTATGATAAATACATACTTTTTCTTGCCACTGTATAGATAGACAGTGTCGCTCTCTCTTCTCACACACACACACACACACACACACAAAACAAAGACACAGTTTGAAGCTGAGATGTGCATTTGGTGAAATGGCGCCACTGGTAGCCCCAGGCGCTTTCCTTATTGTTTTGTTTTTGAAACGGGACAGAGGAGCATTCTGCATTGTGGTAAAAAAACAACAAAAAAACATTCTGCTCTTCTATCGTGCCTGCAACGATGTCCGAGGGGTTCTTTGTTTGAAGTAATGTCTTTATTGTTGTAATATCGTAAACGGACGTGGCAGTTTCACCGCTACGGATTCCGACTTCAGAGTTTCAAATGCTATTTCAATGAACTAAAAAATCTTGTGCAACCTCCACTGGGTGTCTGGAAACAAATTAATAATTCAATAAGTGTGTGTGTGTGAACTCATTCCGTATGTGTGAATATATGGCCATTGGCCAATGTCTTAATTAGATTGCCTGCTCTATAAAAAAGGGTCATTATATTTATCTTCCTGAAACAGTGGACTGCTATATGGCACAATACTTCAGGAAAAGACACCCTGGGCTAGCTGTCTGCAGTTACAAAAAAACATTCAATTACTATGTGTTTTTTCAACTTTTGTTTATTTCTCCCTCTTCTCCATTACCTCTTCTTCCCTCTCTCTGTCTCCATCTCTACTCTCTCTGTCTCCCGCTCTCTCTCTGTCTCCATCTCTACTCTCTCTGTCTCCCGCTCTCTCTCTCTATCTGTTCCCATCTCCCAGGTAGGTTGAGCTGATGTAGTTTGGCTGTGTGGGTTGTCTTTCGTTGCTGCCTCGGGATTCTACTCTAAACCATCCCCTATATTCACCTCGCGCTGTTCAGAGCCTCCTCACTTTGTCACTTTTCCTCTCTCCTGCCTCCTCTTCTCCCTCCGTCCCACTGATCTCCTCCCTTTCTCTCTTCTCCTCCTGTCCTATCTCACTCTCCTCCCTCCACTAATTAGATCAGGACATCTACTCGCCCGAGAGCCACTCTTTCAACTCTCATCCCTGACCACCTTTTCATCCACTCTCTCTCTCTTTCGCTGTAATTCTCTATCTGTTCACCAGTTTTCTTCCCCTCCCCCTTTCTCTTCTCTCCTCTTTCCCCCACCTCTCACTCTCCCTCTATTTTCATGCCTCCCCCACCCCTCTCTCCTACCCCTTCTCCCCTCTCTCTTAGGTTTTTTTTGGTGGCGTTCTTGACAAATGTGTCACTGAGTTGTGTGATGAGGTCAGCCAGTTCTCCGGTGGCCTGAGACTTCTCCTCCAGGAGCTCATAGCGCAGGCTGGAGATGTCCTGCTTGATCTCCTTCAGTTCCCCTAAAACACACACACACACACACACACACACACACACACACACACACACACACACACACACACACACACACACACACACACACACACACACACACACACACACACACACACACACACACACACACACACACACACACAGTCAGGCAGAGTCACACACACACCAACACATGAATGAGTGAAACACACACACACACACACCACTGCTGCTGTTCTATTACATGCTGTTAAGAATGAACTAACATTGAGGAGAGAGGACCAGACTGTGATCCTTTAAGTTACTCTGCAGGATACATTAAATACACTCCCACTGACAATACCCATCCAGGCAGGTAGCATCTGCTGAGGTACATAAAGGCGTCATTGAAGGAGATTGGATTTTCACCTTCATTGACTTCATCATTCTCCCTGTCAACCTGAGCTTTCAGAACATAGCGCTTAATGAGACGCTTCATGATCTTCTGCAGTACGACAGAGAAGAGAGAGGGAGGAGGGAGGGGAGGTGAGAAAAATATGAAGGGAGAGAAGTGGAGAAGAGTTGGTTATGAAAGCTGACCGTAATCTTTATTAAACATACACACACACACACACACACACACACACACACACACACACACACACACACACACACACACACACACACACACACACACACACACACACACACACACACACACGCACAGGCGCACATCCAGCCCCCCCCACACACACACAGGCGCACATCCAGCCCCCCCCCCACACACACACAGGCGCACATCCAGCCCCCCACACACTACACTGAGGTGTTTTATAGAGATGAGCTCTCACACTGTGTCACACTGATCAGCTCTGAATGGTAAGTATTGATCTAAAGCCTATAGAGACTACACACTTAGCTCTCTTTAAGACCCACTCAGTCAGTCCATGCATTGAAACGCTCTAAGAACCGGTCCATAAATATATATAGATGGGTGCAGTGAAATGTATTGTTTTACAGGGTCATGACACCCCTGGAGCAAATGGCACCCCTGGAGCAAATTAGAGTTAAGTACCTTGCTCAAGGGCAAATCAACAGATATTTCACCTTGAAAGCTCGGGGTTTTGAACCAGCGAACTTTCAGTTACTGGCCTAATGCTTTAACCGCTATGCTACCTGCCATCCTGCGTGCACTACATACGCACTCACTGTGAGAAGCTGACCTGGCCTACCAA
Organism: Salmo trutta; assembly: GCF_901001165.1. Classification (NCBI taxonomy): domain Eukaryota; kingdom Metazoa; phylum Chordata; class Actinopteri; order Salmoniformes; family Salmonidae; genus Salmo; species Salmo trutta. The sequence goes on from NC_042959.1 coordinate 34,251,285, forward strand.
AATAAATTGTGTGTATAAGCATAATGGTCTGTGAGAGGCACGATAGAATGACCTCATGACAGAGGAAGAGAGAAGATTTCCCACAGGGCAAAGGTGGACAGAAAGACCTTTCCTCATTCCATCCCTCTGTCCATTTTCCCCATTCAGTCAAACACTCCACACTCCTGCTCATTTACTCAGCCATTACCTGCTCCCACTAAATCCATTTCTCGATACCTCATTAAACCTATATGTCGTCTCGTTTTATTTCCTTCTTTGCCCGCTCGTTCCCCTCTGATATTTCTAACATATTACCTCTACCTCCCCCTTCTACACACCTCTCCCCTCTTTCTTTCTTGCTTACTTTCTATACATCTCTCGTTCTCTCGTACCTGGTATCTGGTGGGATGTTTGATGGATTTTCTGAGAGTGGACTCCTCTCGTGGTCGACCGTGGGCTCTGTAGCGTTTGCCCTGCAACAACACAACATGAGTTCAGATATATATATTGCTTACAACTGGGGTTGGAGTGAAAGCCTACTACAGGAGGCTAGTTCTCTGCGAACGCAGACTGACATAAAAGTGTAATCAACTTTGTTCTAAGAGCAAAAATAATCTGATCGGATTTGTTCTGCCGTAAACCAACCAATTGGTTTCTAAAAGATTCTCTGTTCAAACCTCCGCCATGTTTTCAAAATTTGTGCATCTGTTAAACTCCGCTCATTGACCTTTTAGAAACCAATCGGATTTGTTCTGCCCTAAACCAGGCAGCTATTTCCTGCCCTTAGAACAAAGTTGACTACACTTTATGTAAATCTGCTCCAGGAACAGGGATGGAGAGCCCTGGTCTAAATCCAGGTGCTGGTATTGGCAGGACCAACTAGTATTCAGTATGCAGGAACAACTAGAGAAGACAGGCGACCGACCTTGACTTAAGTTAGATTTTGTTGATGCAGTGCATCAATAACATAAGTTGTATATGAGGACGAGTTAGACACAACAACACAAACTGAGAAGCTAGAGAGGAGGTTAGAGAGCATGACAGCCATATGAGTCACTGCAAATCTAGATAAAATCTAATCAAAGTTCATTGGTCGCATACACAGATTTGCAGATTTGTCGCAAGGGAAACAAAATGCTTGTGTTTCTAGCTCCAATAGTGCAGTAAATGCTTGTGTTTCTAGCTCCAACAGTGCAGTAAAATGCTTGTGTTTCTAGCTCCAACAGTGCAGTAAAATGCTTGTGTTTCTATCTCCAACAGTGCAGTAAAAGCTGGCAATACAAAACAATACAATACACACAAAATCCCCAAAATAAAAATAAAGAAATTAAGAAATATCAGAACGAGCAATGTCAGAGTCCGGAATAAAAATATATAGTGTTCAAAACATTAGGAACACCTGTTCTTTCCTGACCAGGAAAGCTATGAGCCCTTACCGGTCACTTGCTAAATCCATTTCAATCAGTGCAGTTGAAAGGGAGGAAACTGGTTAAAGGATTTTTAAACCTTGAGACAATTGAGACATGGATTGTGAATGTGTGCCATTCAGAGGGTGAATGAACAAGAAAAATATTTAAGTGCCTTTGAATGGGGCATGGTAGTAGGTGCCAGGTGCACTGGTTTGAGTGTGTCAAGAAATGCAACGCTGCTGGGTTTTTCACACTCAAACAGTTTCCTGTGTGTATCATGAATGGTCCACCACCCAAAGGACATCCAGCCAACTTGACACAACTGTGGGAAGCATTGGCGTCAACATGGGCCAGCATTCCTGTGGATCGCTTTCGACACATTGTAGAGTCCATGCCCTGACGAATTGAGACTGATCCGATGGCAAAAAGGGGTGCAACGAAATATTAGGAAGGTGTTCCTAATGTTGTGTACACTCATACACTACCGTTCAAAAGTTTGGGGTCACTTAGAAATGTCCTTGTTTTTGAAAGAAAAGCACATTTCTTGTCCATTATAATAACATCAAATTGATCAGAAATACAGTGTAGACACTGTTAATGTTGTAAATGACTATGACTATTGTAGCTAAGGCTAATTGATCATTAGAAAACCCCTTTTGCAATTATGTTAGCACAGCTGAAAACTGTTGTCCTGATTAAAGAAGCAATAAAACTGGCCTTCTTTAGACTAGTTGAATATCTGGAGCATTTGTGGGTTCGATTACAGGCTCAAAATGGCTATAAACAAAGAACTTCCTTCTGAAACTCGTCAGTCTATTCTTGTTCTGAGAAATGAAGGCTATTCCATACGAGAAATTGCCAAGAAACTAAAGCTCTCGTACAACGCTATGTACTACTCCCTTCACAGAACAGCCCAAACTGGCTCTAACCAGAATAGAAAGAGGAGTGGGAGGCCTTGGTGCACAACTGAGCAAGAGGACAAGTACATTAGAGTGTCTAGTTTGAGAAACAGACGCCTCACAAGTCCTCAACTGGCCGATTCATTAAATAGTACCCGCAAAACACTAGTCTCAACGTCAAGAGGTGACTCCAGGATGCTGGCCTTCTAGGCAGAGTTGCAAAGAAAAAGCCATATCTCAGACTGGCCAATAAAAATTAAAAGATTAAGATGGGCAAAAGATCACAGACACTGGACGGAAGAACTCTGCCTAGAAGGCCAGTATCCCAGAGTCGCCTCTTCACTGTTGACGTTGAGACTGGTGTTTTGCAGGTACTATTTACACATGTGGTAGCCATGCTGGTTACACGCTTAACTTCTTTGGGATAGGGGGCGATATTTTGACGTCCGGATGAAAAGCGTGCCCAAAATAAACTGCCTGCTACTCAGGCCCAGAAGCTAGGATATGCATTTAATTGGATAGAAAACACTCTAAAGTTTCTAAAACTGTTAAAATAATGTCTGTGAGTATAACAGAACTGAAATGGCAGGCGAAACCCCGAGGACAAACCATCCCAAATAAAATAATTTTAATCCTACCACTGATTTCAATGGCTGGCACTTTTATAATACGGCGAAATCGTGCCCGATTGCAGTTCCTAGCGCTTCCACTAGATGTCAACAGTCTTTAGAAAGAGTTTCAGGCTGGGTTTTGGAAAAATGAGCCAGAAATTGTAGTTTTTCTAAGTGGCTCCCATTTTGGCAAAAGGGGTTTCCAAGCGAGTAAATGAGTGGTATTTGGTATTTTTCTCCAGTAAAGACAATAATGATTCTCCGTCTTAAATTGTATAGTTTATTTGCATATTAGGGTACCTAAGGTTCGATTATAAACGTTGATTGCCTTGTTTGGATAAGTTTATTGGTAACGTGTGGAATTCATTTTGTATGCATTTTGAAGGAGGGAACCCGAGTGGATTATTGACTGAAGCGCGCCAGCTAAACTGAGTTTTTATGGATATAAAAAAGGACTTTATCGAACAAAAGGACCATTTGTAATGTAACTGGGACCTTTTGGAGTGCCAATAGAAGAAGATCTTCAAAGGTAAGGCATATATTATATCGCTATTTCTGACTTTCTTGTCACAACTCCCTGGTTGAAAATTATTTGTTATGCATTTGTGTGCTGGGCGCTGTCGTCAGATAATCGCATGGTTTGCTTTCGCCGTAAAGCCTTTTTGAAATCTGACACGACGGCTGGATTAACAACAAGTTAAGCTTTATTTTGATGTATTGCACTTGTGATTTCATGAAAGTTTAATATTTATAGTAATTTAATTTTAATTTGGCGCTCTGCAATTTCATCGGAAGTTTTCGAAATGGGACGATACCATCCCACTAATCCGCAAGAAGATAACCAGCATGGCTACCACAGCATTTTGCAGCCATATGCCATCCCATCTGGTTTGCGCTTAGTGAGACGATCATTTGTTGTTCAACAGGACAATGACCCAAAACACACCTCCAGGTTGTGTAAGGGCTATTTGACCAAGAAAAAGAGTGACGGGGTGCTGCATCAGATGACTTGGCCTCCACAATCACCCGACCTCAACCCAATTGAGATGGTTTGGGATGAGTTGGACTGCAGAGTGAAGGAAAAGCAGCCAACAAGTGCTCAGCATATGTGGGAACTCCTTCAAGACTGTTGGAAAATCATTCCTCATGAAGCTGTTTGAGAGAATGCCAAGAGTGTGCAAAGCTCTCATCAAGGCAAAGGATGGCTACTTTGAAGAATCTAAAATCTAAAATATATTCTGTTTTGTTTAACTTCTATGGGCTATGTGGGCTAGCGTCCCACCTGCGGGACACAGCCAGTGAAATATCAGGGCGGCAAATTCAAAAACAACAAAATGTCATAATTTAACTTTTTCAAACATACAACTATTTTACACCATTTTAAAGATACACTTCTCCTTGATGTAACCACATTGTCCGATTTCAAAAAGGCTTTACAGCGAAAGCAAAACATTAGATTATGTTAGGAGAGTACATAGACAAAAATAATCACACAGCCATTTTCCAAGCAAGGACATGTGCCAATAAAACCCAAAACATCATCAGATGACACTCCTAGGACATTATGTTACACAATACATGTATGTTTTGTTCGATAAAGTTCATATTTATCCAAAAACAGCATTTTACATTGGCGCGTGATCAGAAAATGTATTCCCACCAAAACGCCGGTGAATGTGCACATCAATTTACAAAAATACTCATCATAAACGTTGACAAAATATCTAACAATTATTTAAAGAATTATAGATAGACTACCCCTGGATGCAACCGCTGTGTCAAATTTTAAATTAGCTTCACAGAGAAAACACATTTTTCAATATTCTGGGTACATAGCTCAGCCATCACGGTGAGCTATACAGACACCCGCCAAGTTCGGGGCAACCTAAACTCAGAATTAGTATTAGAAATATTCTCTTACCTTTGCTGATCTTCTTCAGAATGCACTCCCAGGACTGCTACTTCCACAAGAAATGTTGTTTTTGTTCCAAATAATCCATATTTATGTCCAAATACCTCCGTTTTGTTCGTGCGTACAGATCAGTTATCCAAAGGCATAATGCGCGAGCGCGGAACCAGAGACGAAAAGTCAAAATGTTCCATTACCGTACTTAGAAGCATGTCAAACGCTGTTTAAAATCAATCTTTATGGTATTTTTAACATACAATTGCGATAATATTCCAACTGGACAATAGCGTATTCATTCAAGGAGAAAAAGAAGGAACAGCGTGCTCACGCATATCCAATCCCTTTGTTGCCAGGCAGTCCACTCAGAAACTGAGCTCCTATTATCTGCCCAGTGACAGGAGAATGCTCAAACCACTTTCTGAAGGCTTTAGACAGCCAATGGAAGCCTTAGGAAGTGCAACGTAACCCCACGGATACTGTAGTTTCGAAAGGGACTAGAAAAAAGAACTACAATTCTCAGATCCTCCAATTCCTGGTTGACTTTTTCTCAGGTTTTTGCCTGCCATATGAGTTCTGTTATACTCACAGACACCATTCAAACAGTTTTAGAAACTTCAGAGTGTTGTCTATCCACATCTACTAATAATATGCATATTCTAGTTTCTGGGCCAGAGTAGTAACCTGTTTAAATTGGGTACGTTTTTCATCCGGCCGTGAAAATAGCCCTAGCCCAGAGAGGTTAACCCTTTTTTGGTTACGACATGATTCCATTTGTGTTATTTCTTAGTTTTGATGTCTACAGTATTATTCTACAATGTAGAAAATAGTAAAAATAAAGAAACTGTATATATATATATATATTTATCTATATAAATAGACAGATAAATAATACTGTATTATATGTTATATTTATTTCTGTGCTGCAAACATGATTCCTATTACCTTGGAATAATGTGTATTATGTCAATGGGTGTTGATGTATCTGCTCGCTGCTCTGCTAAATATCAATGACCTAGTTTTAATGTCCTCTTCTAGATTTACTTAGTGTCCTACGAGTCCTTATTTTCATTTTGGCAGGAGATACGCTGAAACACACACACACACACGCACGCGCACAGACATGCATGTACGCACACGCACATGGATATACACACACAGATCTGGGATTCGAAAGGCTGCTAAGCTTGACATCATCAGTGGCATGGCAAAACAAGACAGGGCACCAAACTGCAACGGGTCCTGAAACCCCTGACAGACACACACCCACTAACCCGTGCACTAGCCCTGCATACTAACACAAACACACACACAAACACACACACACACTCACACATAAACACACGCTCAATAATAAACAGTTACAAACACAACGTGCGCGACGTACACGAAACACTCTAAAAGTGAAGGAAGTTCTCTCTTTCAGGAAGAGAGAAACAGCTGCAGTTCGCGCCAACAAACTCACTTCACATTTATCCCGTCTTCCTGAGGTGTAGTGTGAGTCTGCGTATCGATTGCTCACCTAATGCTCTGCTCAGTGGTGTTTCATAGCCAAGCCATCAGATCTCTGTCTACCCACAGAGGCAGTTCTATAAAACTGATCCTGCCTCTACAAACCAGGTTAAGCATTAGGAAAGAGCGGGCACATCCAACAGCTTCTCTAATACATCCTAAAGCCTTTGAAATAGATCCAATAGTCTCCACAACACATCCACCACCAAAATAACCCAAGCGGCTTTTGCGACAGCTTTGGCAAAACATTGTGCAGTGCCATTCAGATTTGGCACCATCCCTCCCTGGGTGTTCAGCTATGCTTTGGCAAGACCGATTTGTTTTTATATATATTGTTTTTATTTCACCTTTATTTAACCAGGTAGGCCAGTTGAGAACAAGATCTCATTTACAACTGCGACCTGGCCAAGATAGAGCAAAGCAGTGCGACACAAACAACACAGAGTTACACATGGGATAAACAAACGTACAGTCAATAACACAATAGAAAAGTCTATATACAGTGTGCGCAAATGTAGTAAGATTTACCAAGGATCTGCTCAGCACCATTCACAGCAAATTCTCACCAGGTATTCCAATAAGCTAAACAAACAAAATACATTTAAAATTGTATTTTGAAAATGTTCTTATCTTATTACACTGAAAATAGCTTTGTATAAGATCAAACACTTACTAGCATCTACAGTATGTATTGATACAATTAGGGTTTGACTTTTGACCGTTGCCCTCTCCCCTCTGACCTTGAGTCGTGAGTTAAGCATGCCCATCTCTAGCTCGTTGTCGCGGCGACGCCCCTTGGCCTTGCAGAGGTGAACAATGCAGGCCTTGGTGCGGAGGACCAGGTAGTACCAGGACTTGGGAGAAGGCACCATGTTGAAAGGAGCCGGCAGAGTGCGACCCTCGTCAAAGTAGGACATCCACAGCTTGGCACGGGCAAACTTCCACTCTACATCTGCATCTGTCTGGAGGACACACACACACACACACACACACACACACACACACACACACACACACACACACACACGGACATACGGACACAAACAAATAAATGCATGCGCACACCGCACACATAAACACACACGTTGGTACAGTCATGTGGGATTAACAATATTTCACAATGAATATTTGTTTCTATGACAAAACATTATCATAACACGACCATTGTATGATTATAAATGTAAGATTGGATAATTCCTAATGAATGACTTATTAATAGGACTCACCTCTATATGAATGAATTATTAATAGAGCTGACCTCTATATGAATGAGTTATTAATAGAACTGATCTCTATATGAATGAGTTATTAATAGGACTGACCTCTTTATGAATGCATTATTAATAGGACTGACCTGTATATGAATGCGTTATTAATAGGACTGACCTCTATATGAATGCGTTATTAATAGAACTGACCTCTATATGAATTAGTTATTAACAGGACTGCCCTCTATATGAATTAGTTATTAATAGGACTGACCTCTATATGAATGAGTTATTAATAGGACTGACCTCTATATGAATGAGTTATTAATAGAAGTGACCTCTATATGAATGCGTTATTAACAGGACTGACCTCTATATGAATTAGTTATTAATAGGACTGACCTCTATATGAATGAGTTATTAATAGGACTGACCTCTTGTCACGCCCTGATCTGTTTCAGCTGTTTTTGTGCTTGTCTCCACCCCCGTCCATGTGTCGCCCATCTTCCCCATTGCCCTCTGTGTATTTCTACCTATGTTTTCTGTCTGTCTGTGCCAATTCGTCTTATTTGTCAAGTCAACCAGCGTTTTGTCTCAGCTCCTGCTTTTTCCCAGTCTCTCTTTTCTCACCCTCCTGGTTTTGAACTTTGCCTGTCCTGACTCTGAGCCAGCCTGCCTGACCACTCTGCCTGCCCCTGACCCTGCCTGCCGTTCTGTACCTTTGCCCCACTACTCTGGATTATCGACGCCTACTTGTCTTGACCTGTCGTTTGCCTGCCCGTTGCTGTAATAAACATTGTTACTTCAACACAGTCTGCATTTGGGTCTTACCTGAAACCTCACAGTATGAACTGGCCATGACTGACCCAGCAGACTTGGACCAGCTCCGCAACTCCATCTCCTCCCAAGGAGCCACCATTGGGAGGCACGAGGAGTTGCTTCGCGGTCTGATATGTGGGTTGCAGGCCATGGCCGAACGTCACGACCTAGCATTGGACACATTGTGGGAGCAAGTCCGTGGACAATCTACCAGGCAGCCTACCACGACGGTAACCCCCTAGCCCCTCAGCAACCCGGCTGGTAGCAGCGCCGTCACCCCGGTTTCCCGGGAACCCTGCTTACCTCCCCCGAAGCGTTTTGATGGAGAGTCGGTCACCTGTCGGGCGTTTCTCGCTCAGTGTTCCCTCATCATAGAGCTGCAGCCTTCCTTCTTCCCCTCGGTCTGCACTAAGATGGCGTACCTCATCACGCTGCTGTCCGGGAGGGCCATCGCCTGGGCTACGGCCGTTTGGGAACAACAGTCGGCCGTATGCTTCAGTCTGGAGGGTTTCGTGGCGGATGTGAAAAAGGTTTGAGGCACCGGTGTCCGGGAGAGAGGCTGCCTGGAAGTTACTCCAGCTTTGGCAGAATTCCATCAGTGTGGCAGACTATGCGATGGATTTCCGAACGCTGGCAGCGGAAGATGCCTGGAACCCGGAAGCGCTGTTCGACATGTTCCTGCACGGATTATGGGAGGAAGTAAAGGACGAGCTTGAGGCCCGGGAACTACCGACGGATCTCGATTCACTCATCGCCTTAATCATCCGGATCGCTGGACAGCTACGGGAACATAGGAGGGAGAAGAGGTCTGATTGCGGTCCCAAACGTTCACTCAAGGATCCCACCTTGCATCTGACGAACTCCGGAAGTCCCCGAAGGGATTCGAGCTTACCCGAGGTCCTCCAACAGCCTCCCGAACACTGCCGATTTACCTCTTCCCGAGCCGATGCAGCTCGGCAGGGCTAGGCTGTCTACAGCCGAATGTGTGCGCAGACTTAACACCCAGAGTTGTCTGTATTGCGGTACTGCCGGTCATTATGTGTTTACCTGTCCCATCAACAGACCTAGCTCATTTGTAGGAATGAGTACTCTGGTGGGTCTTAAGGACAATTTTGCTTCTCCCCCTACTCGCCCCCCCCCCCTCTCCATGCCACCCTGCTGTGGGGGGACCAGTCCAAGTCTCTCCAGATACTCATCGACTCGGGGGCCGATATGAGTCTTATGGACGTTACCCTGGCGTCCGAGCTGGGCATCCCCACTCAACCTCTTTCCATTCCCATGGATGTTAGAGCGCTGGATGAGCGCTCTTTGGCCGGGTCACCCACCATACCACCCCGATCAACCTACGAGTGTTGGGAAACCACAGCGAGACGATCCAATTCCTGCTAATTGAGTCTCCGCAGGTTCCCGTGGTATTGGGATTCTCTTGGCTCCAGCGACACAATCCCTCGATTGACTGGTCTACTGGTGCCATCGGGGGCTGGAGCCCATTCTGCCTGCCCTGGGACGTCTTCCTGGGGGCTTGGAAATTGCCCAGACCTCTCCACCAGCCCCGCGGAGTACCAGGACCTCCGGGAGGGGTTCAGTAAGGCCCGGGACACTTCACTTCAACGACTGGTATCCAAGAAGGTCAAGCCAGATGTGCTGGCATGCCGCTATAGCCCCGCGGCTACACCCCCTGAAGCCGAGACCTTTCACCCCCGCTCCAAGATCATTAGCCCCTCTGCTGTTCGTCCTCTGTTGCCCCGTACCCTTCATGTTCTTCCTACCTTTCCTGTGTCTAGAATTAAAACCATGTCACACAGCCCTTGGTCTCCTGTTCTAAACATTGTTACTTCAACAGTCTACATTCGGGTCTTACCGGAAACCTTACATCTCTAAATGAATTAGTTATTAATAGAACTGACCTCTATATGAATGAGTTATTAATAGAACTGACCTCTATATGAATTAGTTATTAATAGGACTGACCTCTTTATGAATGAGTTATTAATTGGACTGACCTCTTTATGAATGAGTTATTAATAGGACTGCCCTCTATATGAATGTTATTAATAGGACTGCCCTCTATATGAATGAATTATTAATAGGACTGCCCTCTATATGAATGAGCTATTAATAGGACTGCCCTCTATATGAATGTTATTAATAGGACTGCCCTCTATATGAATGAGTTATTAATTGGACTGACCTCTTTATGAATTAGTTATTAATAGGACTGCCCTCTTTATGAATGAGTTATTAATAGGACTGCCCTCTATATGAATGTTATTAATAGGACTGCCCTCTATATGAATGAGTTATTAATGGGACTGCCCTCTATATGAATGTTATTAATGGGACTGCCCTCTATATGAATGAGTTTTAATAGGACTGACCTCTATCTCTTGGTAGGAGCTATTGATCATAGCGATGAGCATGTTGAGTAGAACCACCACCATAGTGACGTTATAGACCCCGAACAGCACATAACCAATATTCTCTATGAACTTATGGTCATACTTCAGGACCACGGAGATCACCTCCGAAAGACCGAAGATGGACCAGAACAGGGTCTTAAAGCTCTCCTCCACCCTGGGGAAACACACACGGATGCACACGCAAGCATGAGTCTGTAAACCAGAGTATAGTGTTCTTTTAGTAGAGTTTATGAGCTGGCACTGATGAAATAGCTGATGAGTCATGTCCAATTCCAACACATTATCCCCCCACCAGGAAAGCTCAACTGAAGAGGCAAAGCCAGTTCTCCTGTTCCACTTTGGAACAGGGCTTTTGTCTGTGATTTGGTTGTGCACGGAACGGAAAAGGTTGGAAACGTCCGGTCCAGTCTAGTCTAGTCCAGTCCATTCGGTTCTGCTTTTAGTCTCAGTGCTCATGGCCTGACCCGCTGTGCCCTCGTTTCATTTCACGAGAACAGGTTGGTCGAATGAGGTGCCATTGCTCTAGCCAGCGCTGTCAGACACCCAAGCTCTGAGGGGGTTTGGAGTGAGCTAAACATACACTTTGCCTAAAGAACACCGACATTTGGACGCAATCCTGTCAATAAACATTCAATGAGTGGCAGAGCAAGAGGGAGGGGTGAAGGGGAGGAGAGATGTCGTCTACAGGCCTGTGTGTGCACTTCAATAAACCTTTCCTCTTTCAGCGCTTAGCGCCACACACTTCATCTTTCTAGGAAGAGTGGAAAACACTGCTTAATCTACAACTCGCTCTCTATGTCTGGTTCTCCGTCTCTCTGTCTGGTTCTCTGTCTCTCTGTCTCTATGTCTGGTTCTCTGTCTCTCTGTCTCTCTGTCTCTATGTCTGGTTCTCTGTCTCTCTGTCTCTCTGTCTCTATGTCTGGTTCTCTGTCTCTCTGTCTCTATGTCTGGTTCTCTGTCTCTCTGTCTCTATGTCTGGTTCTCTGTCTCTCTGTCTCTATGTCTGGTTCTCCGTCTCTCTGTCTCTCTGTCTCTATGTCTGGTTCTCTGTCTCTCTGTCTGGTTCTCTGTCTCTCTGTCTCTATGTCTGGTTCTCTGTCTCTATGTCTGGTTCTCTGTCTCTCTGTCTGGTTCTCTGTCTCTCTGTCTCTCTGTCTCTATGTCTGGTTCTCTGTCTCTATGTCTGGTTCTCTGTCTCTCTGTCTGGTTCTCTGTCTCTCTGTCTCTCTGTCTCTATGTCTGGTTCTCTGTCTCTCTGTCTCTATGTCTGGTTCTCTGTCTCTCGGTCTCTATGTCTGGTTCTCCGTCTCTCTGTCTCTCTGTCTCTCTGTCTCTATGTCTGGTTCTCTGTCTCTCTGTCTGGTTCTCAGTCTCTCTGTCTCTCTGTCTCTCTGTCTCTATGTCTGGTTCTCTGTCTCTATGTCTGGTTCTCTGTCTCTCTGTCTGGTTCTCTGTCTCTCTGTCTCTATGTCTGGTTCTCTGTCTCTCTGTCTGGTTCTCCGTCTCTCTGTCTCTCTGTCTCTCTGTCTCTATGTCTGGTTCTCTGTCTCTATGTCTGGTTCTCTGTCTCTCTGTCTCTCTGTCTCTCTGTCTAGTTCTCTGTCTCTATGTCTGGTTCTCTGTCTCTCTGTCTCTCTGTCTCTATGTCTGGTTCTCTGTCTCTCTGTCTGGTTCTCTGTCTCTCTGTCTGGTTCTCTGTCTCTCTGTCTCTATGTCTAGTTCTCTGTCTCTCTGTCTCTCTGTCTCTATGTCTGGTTCTCTGTCTCTATGTCTGGTTCTCTGTCTCTCTGTCTCTATGTCTGGTTCTCTGTCTCTCGGTCTCTATGTCTGGTTCTCCGTCTCTCTGTCTCTCTGTCTCTCTGTCTATCTGTCTCTATGTCTGGTTCTCTGTCTCTCTGTCTGGTTCTCCGTCTCTCTGTCTCTCTGTCTCTCTGTCTCTCTGTCTCTCTGTCTCTATGTCTGGTTCTCTGTCTCTATGTCTGGTTCTCTGTCTCTCTGTCTGGTTCTCTGTCTCTCTGTCTCTCTGTCTAGTTCTCTGTCTCTATGTCTGGTTCTCTGTCTCTGTCTCTCTGTCTCTATGTCTGGTTCTCTGTCTCTCTGTCTCTCTGTCTCTATGTCTGGTTCTCTGTCTCTCTGTCTGGTTCTCTGTCTCTCTGTCTCTATGTCTGGTTCTCCGTCTCTCTGTCTCTATGTCTGGTTCTCTGTCTCTCTGTCTCTATGTCTGGTTCTCTGTCTCTCTGTCTCTCTGTCTCTATGTCTGGTTCTCTGTCTCTCTGTCTGGTTCTCTGTCTCTCTGTCTCTCTGTCTGGTTCTCTGTCTCTCTGTCTCTATGTCTGGTTCTCTGTCTCTATGTCTGGTTCTCTGTCTCTCTGTCTCTATGTCTGGTTCTCTGTCTCTCTGTCTCTCTGTCTGGTTCTCTGTCTCTATGTCTGGTTCTCTGTCTCTCTGTCTCTATGTCTGGTTCTCTGTCTCTCTGTCTCTCTGTCTGGTTCTCTGTCTCTATGTCTGGTTCTCTGTCTCTCTGTCTCTATGTCTGGTTCTCTGTCTCTCTGTCTCTCTGTCTCTATGTCTGGTTCTCTGTCTCTATGTCTGGTTCTCTGTCTCTCTGTCTCTATGTCTGGTTCTCTGTCTCTCTGTCTCTCTGTCTGGTTCTCTGTCTCTATGTCTGGTTCTCTGTCTCTCTGTCTCTATGTCTGGTTCTCTGTCTCTCTGTCTCTCTGTCTCTCTGTCTCTATGTCTGGTTCTCTGTCTCTCTGTCTCTATGTCTGGTTCTCTGTCTCTCTGTCTCTCTGTCTCTATGTCTGGTTCTCTGTCTCTCTGTCTGGTTCTCTGTCTCTCTGTCTCTATGTCTGGTTCTCTGTCTCTCTGTCTCTATGTCTGGTTATCTGTCTCTGTCTCTCTGTCTCTATGTCTGGTTCTCTGTCTCTGTCTCTATGTCTCTATGTCTGGTTCTCTGTCTCTGTCTCTGTATGTCTGGTTCTCTGTCTCTCTGTCTCTCTCTGTCTCTATGTCTGGTTCTCTGTCTCTATGTCTGTCTCTCTGTCTCTATGTCTGGTTCTCTCTCTGTCTCTCTGTCTCTATGTCTGGTTCTCTGTCTCTATGTTTGTCTCTCTCTGTCTCTTTGTCTCTCTCTCTCTCTCTCTCTCTCTTCTCACAGACTCACAAGATCTTATAACTCGGATAACTCCATAGTAACTCATTAAAACAACTACCAATATGTCATCTGTCAGCTCGATGTGCTGCAAGGCCCAGTATGTACTGTATATGCATGTGGTACCATGGCTGAATAAACCTAAATTCTCTCTCTATTGGACAATGTTCTCATGTGGAACGGTATTCAGATCCCCATATGATAGTCCATCCACTGATCCTTGCTGATGTTTATTGATTTCCCTTTTCCTCTGACCTGGGGCTCACGTGACAAACTAACGTCAATATGCAAGACTCTTTACATGTATTTAGAAATGAATTGACATATTATTAGGCAGGGAAAAGGATAGATTTCTTATAGAAGCTTACGACATACACGGACATCCCCACTTGTCTGCAGAGATACAGTTGTCCTTTCTATATGTAAACAATTATATCAGTCGCTGGCTACCACTACCCCTCCTATTCACACAGAGAGCAGACCCGCGGATGTTGATGTCGGGTGCTGAGCCGTCATTAAACGCTTCTGTCTAGTTCCCTAACAGCTGGTCACAGCAGGTGCCTTCAGAGACACAGTAAGCCTTAACCCTCAGGAGAGCACCTCACTGACAGGAGAGAGGGAGGCAGTACAAGACACCCCACACACACTCCCTACGAGGGAGAATGGCGGTGACTCACCTCTAGTCTGTGTGTGTAATCCAAACCCAATTACTGCTCATCTACTTCCCTCGGAGACTCATATGAACACACAGTAGGTCTCTCTTGCTCGCTGGCTCTCTCTAACTTTCTTTTCCATTGTTCCTTTTCTCGATCTTTCTTCAGTGCCACTCTCTCCATCCCTTCCCCTCTGTAAGTATCTTTCTCTTTATCGCACTCTCTCTCGATAATCAGGGAAATCAATGCTGCAGATCAGTAAATGACCGACTTAAACATTTTTTTTTTGGTATATTCTCTCGCTCTAGCTCATCATTCCGATATTAAAATCCTCTCCCTCCCTCTCTATCCCTCCCTTATAGCATTTATATATGAACTTCCCTCCCTCCTTTCCTCTCCTCCCTCACCGTCTCCCTCGCTCCATCTATCACTGCTATCTCTCAGGAGAGTGGTGCAGACAGACAGACATCTTTAAGTATTAAACTCACATCAACTTTCCTCGATCGTGCCTCTGAGCCGTATCCATGGTGACAGACGGGTAGCACCTCTGGTCTTAATCAATGTGATTTGTTTGAGTGTGTGTATGTGTAGTGTGTGTGTCTTCTCTGGTCATATGTATTGGAATAGGGAATTGAACAGTGCAAGACAAGCAATTAGGAGCTTTATGACAACGCGAGTGTCCATCACGCTCTATCAATTCTCTCTCTCTCTTGGCACATCCCGACTTGCATATCCACAGGAAATAAAAGGTTAGAGATTATCCGTTCACCTACTCTGCATCTCACAAAGACACGGCGGTTGGACTCATCAGACCAAAGGACAGATTTCCACTGGTGTAATGTTCATTGCTCGTGTTTTTTGGCCAAGCAAGTCTCTTCTTCTTATTGGTGTCCTTTAGTGGTGGTTTCTTTGCAGGAATTTGACCATGAAGACCTGATTCACACTGTCTCCTCTGAACAGTTGATGTTGAGATGTGCCTGTTACTTGAACTCTGTGAAGCATTTATTTGGGCTGCAATCTGAGGTGCAGTTAACTCTAATCAACTGCTACCTTTGCAGCAGAGGTAACTCTGGGTCTTCCTTTCCTGTGGCGATCCTCATAAGAGCCAGTTTCATCATATGCTTGATGGTTTTTGCAACTGAACTTGAAGAAACTTTAAAAGTTCTTGAAATTACTGACCTTCATGTCTTAAAGTAATGATGGGCTGTATTTTCTCTTTGCTTATTTGAGCTGTTCTTGACCTAATATGGACTTGGTCTTTTACCAAATAGGGCTATCTTCTGTATACCACCCCTACCTTGTCACAACACAACTGATTGGCTCAAATGCATTAAGAAGGAAAGCAATTCCCAAATTAACTTTTAACAAGGCACACCTGTTAAGTGAATGCATTCCAGGTGACTACCTCATGAAGCTGGTTGAGAGAATGCCAAGAGTGTGCAAAGCTGTCATCAAGGCAAAGGATGGCTACTTTGAAGAATCTCAAATATAAACTTTTTTGCTTACTACATGATTCCATATGTGTTATTTCATAGTTTTGATGTCTTCACTATTGTTCTATGATGTAGAAAATAGTAAAAACAAAGAAAAAACCTGGAATGAGTAGGTGTGTGCAAACTTTTAACTGGTACTGTGTATATGTTCCTATTTTCCCCCACGCTAAACTGGCATGGCATACCACCAGGCCTATTTAACTCTCCCTCTCATACCCCTCTCTCTCTATCAGTCTCATCCACATCCTCATCTCTCTCTCTCTCCACTCTTCACGCTTCCTCTCTCACAAAACATAACATCTCACTCTCTTTGGTTTTGCCCTCTCCCTCCTTCGCAGCTTGTTCTCCATGTCTGTGTGTCTTCTTCAGCTTATCCCTCTGATTCTCTCTCTCTCCTGTCTGTGCCAGTGGCCTGTTTCCCTTATTGTGCCCACACAAACAGGCCAGCCAAGAATCCTCCTCTGCTCCTCTCCTTCTCCCCTCCATACTCATTCCTCCTTTCCTCTTGCTTTTATCTCATTTGTTTATCTTCCTACTCTCTGTCTAATTTGCCCTCCTCTCTTTTCTCCTCTACTCTCTCAGACGCTCTCTCTTTTCCTCAAATAGACTCCGTCCTCCCTCTATCTTCTACTTCCTGACTCCCCCTCCACTCCCCCTCCTTTTCCTGTATCTCTCCATTACTCTCCTCTCGTCTGGCAGTCAGGTCTGTACAGCAGTGTACTCATGCATGGCTGACTAGAACATAGAGACAGGCCAACTGCTTCTCCAGAGGTGCCTAGCTAAGAATCCTAATAACCTGCCGTGTGTGTGTGTGTGTGTGTGTGTGTGTGTGTGTGTGTGTGTGTGTGTGTGTGTGTGTGTGTGTGTGTGTGTGTGTGTGTGTAAGAGAGGAATAATATGTGTGTGTGTGTGTGTGTGTGTGTGTGTGTGTGTGTGTGTGTGTGTGTGTGTGTGTGTAAGAGAGGAATAATACGTGTGCTTGTGTGTGTGTGTGTGTGTGTGTGTGAGTGAGTCAGTCAGTGTGTTGGGTTCTGGAAGCCAGAATAGTAGCCATTAGGGCATACAGTCTTCATTAGGCCTACTCCAGCTGTACCTTCACTGCCTGAACCCTCCAGCCATCCTCCAAAGAACCCCCTTCACCCTCTCCACAGCCACAACTCAGAGTGCTTCCTCCTGGGGTATCATTATCACCACCACCTGCCTGCCTCAATCAGCACCGGAGCCATCAAACCTGCCCTCACTACCATCCTCCATCAAAAGCTGCCCTGTCTGTTAAACTCAAGAACACAGAGAGATAGCAGATACAGGCACGCACGTACGTACACACACATTCACATATGCCTAAACCAACTGTTCTGAAGCATCACGCAAATTCGACCAACTTCCAATTACCCTCTGGACTTCCCCCTTTCCTGCCAACTCACCACACCTGAAATCACTCTGCTAATCAACATTCCGCTCCCATTCCTCTGGTATAAAGCAGTTTGTGTTTTCCTTAGTGTTTGGTGACATAAGGCGGCTCAAGTGTTTTCCCTTTCCTGTCCATGGCTGAGTTTAGACAGGCAGCCTAATTCTGATCATTTTTTCCCCCACTTATTGGTCTTTTGATCAATCATATCAGATCTTTTCACACCAATTAGTGAAAAAATATCAGAATTGGGCTGCCTGTCTAAACGCAGCCCATGTTGTACGTACCTGAGTTTAAGTAAGTGCCTTTTCATATGTTGGGAGATTATATAATGATAACTTCCTAGCCTGTATATATACACATACATACAGTACTAGTCAACATTTTGGACACAACTACTCATTCCATTTAATTTTTTATTTTTTAAAACTATTTTCTACATTATAGGATAATAGTGAAGACATCAAAACTATGAAATAACACATTGAATCATGTAGTAACCAAAAAAGTGTTAAACAAATCAAAATATATTTTATACACCCTTTGCCTTGATGACAGCTTTGCACACTCTTGGCATTCTCTAAAGATCCACCATGCTTAACCTTTGGTACAAGGTTCTTACCGTGGAATGCAGTGTTTGGTTTTCACCAGGCATAATGGGACCCATGTCATCCAAAAAGTTATACTTTTGACTCATCTGTCCATAGAACATTCTTCCAAGAGTCTTGATGATCATCCAGGTGCTTCCAGGTGCTTTTTGGCAAACTTGAATCAACTTTTTCGAGGAGACGGGTCCCATTATGTCTGGCGAAAACCAAACACTGTATTCCACCTCATACCAACGGTTAAGCATGGTGGTGGTAGTGTGATGGTTTGGGGAATTCTTTAGTTACTAGTGATGTCCTTTGTTCCTGTGTGTTATATTTTTCACATTCTCCTATTAGTTATGACACTTCGTATGTATGCTAATATATCTTTCTCTTTTGTATCCTCCAGAACCACAACATCCTTTCACACAACCTTAGCTACCGGGCTGAAAATCAATTCAATATCTCAATCCCCCCCCACAGGCCCCACGGGCTCTTGTGTCCTTGTGCTGGGCCTTTGTTAGTTAGTTAATAAATGAATACCCTGAACTGGAAACCTTGTCCACAACCAACATTCCTGTATCCTGACCTGCAATATCACTCCTCAACCTAGCCTAAGATACAGTCCAACCCCCTCCTTTTCTTTACCAGGTAAATGATTCATGTATATTCCACCTGGAAAACGTTACTTCTGTTATTGCCTTTTCTGACTCCATCAGTAATTGGAGTCATAATGACCCCTTGTGGTGCCAGTAAGAACTTGTCAATGGTAGAATTCATTCAGAACAGCTCACTGGTTGATAGGTTACTATGAATTCAAATGGAAGGATGTATCAACTGGAAGCCTCAAAACTGACATCAGAAACACATCCCAACTGTGTTTCAAGGTAAAGTCAACGCAGGCTGCGTTTAGATTGGTCTTCTGACCAATTAGATCAGCTCCAAAAAAAAAGAGCTGATGTTAAAAGATCTGATGTGATTGGTCAAAAGACCAATTAGTGGAAAGAAGTTCAGTGTGCTGTGTGAACGCAGCCCTTGAGGGTACTACTCAGGCCTTAGAGTCCAAGACAGAGCCCTAAAACTGAATATCCACTGTAGAAGTGATGAGTCCAACGTTTGTACCGGTACCGCCTCAGCAGACTGGTGGTTCTATGTGATCAGCCAAGCAGAACCCATCCCAGACTCCACCGTTCTACTTTACTACACACAGATGGAACAGAGGAGTTCTCTAACTCATAAAAAATGACTGACCGACTGACTGACTGACAGACTGACTGACGGACGGACGGACAGGCTGGAACCAAAATCCATTAGCAAAGTGACTGAGATGATTGAGGGGAAAGTTTCAATTTCAGAAAGAGTGATAGAATGATCAAATGATAATGTGTCTCTAGTCTAAAGCGGTAAAAGTCCATTCTGAGAGGAGAGGAGGGAAGAGGACTGTGTCTGAATGAGTGTGCGTCTCCTTTCTCTGAGATAAATATTGACAAATGGTTCCTAAACGTGCCTGCCACAGGATAAAGATTGATGACATCACTTTGCGACGTTGCTAAAATCAACAGGCGGACATTAAATGAAAGTAAATGTGCCTGTCATCACTGATGTGAAAGGACCAACGGGTTCCAGAAAACACCATAGTGGATTTCCACCGATAAACTGGACAGAGATGTAGCCAGACACTCCTTCCACCTGTCCTGTCAGAAGAGAGCTTTGAAAGAAAGGTGACCTTGTGAGATTCCACCAGTATCTTTCCTAAATAACATGATGTCACTTGACCCCTCCCCCCAAAATATGGATTTCACTCATCTCACTAATCTTCCATTTGTGTGTGTTTCAGTGTGTGTGTGTGTGTGTGCCTGCATGCGTACGTGTGTGTGTACAGGATGTGTATTGTATTTTCTCACTCACGTGGTGAAGGCAGGGTTGTACTTGGCTCCTAGGTAATAAGAGTAGAGGTTGAACATGCCGATCATGAAGGCCACAAACACCATGATGAAGATGACCATGAACTTGAAGATGTCCTTCACCGTCCGGCCCAGGGAGATCTGGAGGGGGCCGAAGCTCTCGTTGGCTGGCAGGATGTAGGCGATGCGGGAGAAACTCAGCACCACAGCGATGGCATACAGACCTTCTGAGATGATCTGGGGGTCCGATGGACGCCACTTATTCCTGGCTGAGACAAACCGTAGGGAGAGAATATGAAAAAGAGAAGAGTGTGTGGAAAAGAAAGCAGACAGGTCACCCATGATAAGTCAGTATTTGACGTTCATCTGAGGACGTCGGGAGGTGATGTGAAAACCGTCCACAAGGGGCAACATTGTGCGCTGCTAGGGTGTTGTGGGCAGGGATGGCAGATAATTGTACGCACCTGCCTCTGTTTCCAAAGGTTGCAAGTTCAAATCCAGCGATAGAATGTTGTTTTTGAGATTTTTGTTTTAAGCCTATCCCATACCTTAACCTTTACCTTAACAATTCAGAGTTAATGCCTAACATTAAAGTGGAACAGACAGTATTTTAGCAACATGAAATCTGCTCATATACACCCGGTTTGATGTAGCAAAACTTGAAATGTTTTTTTTTTTTTACATTGGATAAAAGTAGAGACACAGAGCTAGAAAATGGTACGTCACGCACAACAGTTGAGGAACAATGGGAAGGTAATTCTGCTTTGAAAGTTGATAAACTTGTAACCTCACTTTTGAGAAAATGGCCTTTGAATGTTATAGTACATCTACTGGAGAGCTCTTCTTTGTCTACATCCAGTCAGCATCGTTCACACCCTCTTAAGCCTTAGCCCCGCCCATCTCTTTAAGGAGCGTTCTGAGCGCACACTGGACGTTCTGGCCGAGGAGTAGGGTTGATCAAAGCATTCTGTCTTAACAACAGCAGTCAAGCACCCAAGCTAACTGGCTAACGTTGGCTAGCTACTTCCAGACACAAATGAGAGAACAGCTCACTCTGACCATTTTACTCGCTCTAGCAGAGCTGGTTAGGCTGTTTATATGTTATCCAGAGCGTTGGTGACTGTAACTGTGCTGCTGGCAACAATTTAATTATGCTGCTTTGCCAACGTTGACTGACACTGGCCATATTCCACAGGTGTTGAGCGTTGAATAGTTATTCTGTGCTCAACAGTGAAGAGGCGACTCCGGGATGCTGGCCTTCTAGACAGAGTTCCTCTGTCCAGTGTCTGTGTTCTTTTCCCCATCTTAATCTTTTCTATTTATTGGCCAGTCAGATATGGCTTTTTCTTTGCAACTCTGCCTAGAAAGACAGAATCCAAGAGTCGCCTCTTCACTGTTGACGTTGAGACTGGTGTTTTGCCGGTACTATTTAATGAAGCTGCCAGTTGAGGACTTGTGAGGCTTCTGTTTCTCAAACTAGACATTCTAATGTACTTGTCCTCTTGCTGTTGTGCACTGGGGCCTCCAACTCCTCTTTCTATTCTGGTTAGAGCCAGTTTGCGCTGTTCTGTGAAGGGAGTAGTAAACAGCGTTGTACGAGATCTTCAGTTTCTTAGCAATTTCTCACATGGAATAGCCTTCATTTCTCAGAACAATTATAGACTGACAAGTTTCAGAAGAAAGTTCTTTGTTTCTGGCCATTTTGAGCCTCTAATCGAACCCATAAATGCTGATGCTCCAGATACTCAACTAGTCTACAGAAGGCCAGTTTTATTGCTTCTTTAATCAGCATAACCATTTTCAGCTGTGCTAACATAATTACAGAAAGGTTTTCTAATGATCAATTAGCCTTTTAAAATGATGAACTTGGATTAGCTAACACAACGTGCCATTGGAACACAAGAGTGATGGCTGCTGATAATGGGCCTCTGTACGCCTATGTAGATATTCCATTCAAAATCAGCCGTTTCCAGCTACAATAGTCATTTACAACATTAAGTCTACACTATATTTCTGATCAATTTGATGTTATTTTAATGGACAAAAAATTTGCTTTTCTACCAAAAACAAGGAAATGTCTAAGTGACCCCAAACTTTTGAACGGTAGTGTAACCGTTTATAAAAAAAAAAAGTACCCCTTTTTTCGTGATTACGATCTTGTCTCATCATTGCAACTCCCCAACGGGCTCAGGAGAGGCAAAGGTAGAGTAATACGTCCTCCGAAATTTGACCCGCCAAACCGCTCTTCTTAACACCCGCTCGCTTAACCAGGAAGCCATCTTCACCAATGTGTCGGACGAAACACTGTTCAACTGATGATGGAAGTCAGCCTGCATGCGCCCGGCCCACCACAAGGAGTCCCTAGAGCGTGATGAGCCAAGTAAAGCCCCCCGGCTAAAACCTCCCGATGCTGGGCCAATTGTGCGCCGCCCTATGGGACTCCCGGTCACGGCCGGTAATGACATAGCCTGGGATCTAACCCGAGGCTGTAGTGACACCGCAACACTGCGATGCAGTGCCTTAGAGCGCTGCGCCACTCGGCAGAAAATATAACCTACTTTTAAAACCTCTTATGATGTTGGTTTTGTAGCATAAACTAGGAATTTGATATTTTTTACTGATATTATGATTGTCTGTTTGTTTCATATCTGCAAAGTAGGTAAAACGCTGTCAGCTCCACTTGAAGTTTTCGGGAATTAATGCCTAAACTTAACCCTAAACTTAAACACTTGGAGTCAATGCCTAAAGGTAACCTTAAACACTTCGTAATTTGAAGTTTGAGAAACATGGATGAACATCTAATTCTGGTGTGAGACTGTGAGAGCTAGTTGAAAGAAAGATTTTAAACAGAGAAAGAAGAGAAACACAGTTTGTTTCCCAGTGGCTTGCAGTGTATATGAACTGTGACTATCTGAGAGGACAAAGGAAGCAGCGCTGAGCTTCGTCTTCTCATTAGTAGTTGTTTGATGATAGGGGAGAGTAAACTCTTACGTGAATATTGTACAACTTGGAGCGAGTATTGGACAACTTGGAGTGCCAGCGTAGTGCAATACAAAGGCTAGGTGTAACAATTAGGCATCAAAACTGGATGGTATTTAGAGATAGATGGGAGGGGTTGAGTCGAGCTGAAGGGTGGGACGAAAAATAACAAGATAACTAATGTAAAATATACTGTATCCGTAAAAATGTGCATTCGGAAAGTATTCAGACCCCTTACTTTTTCCACATTTTGTGACGTTACAGCCTTATTCTAAAATGTATTAAATAATTTTTTCCCCCTTTATCAATCTACACAGAATACCTCATAATTTCAAAGCAAAAAACAGGATTGTAGACATTTTTTAAAATGTGCAACAATTAAAAGACAAAAATATTACATTTACATAAGTATTCAGACCCTTTACTCAGTACTTTGTTGAAGCACATTTGGCAGCGATTACAGGCTTCTTGGGTATGAAGCTACAAGCTTGGCACACCTGTATTTGGGAAGTTTCTCTCATTCTTCTCTGCAGATCCTCTCAAGCTCTGTCAGGTTGGATGGGGAGCATCGCTGCACAGCTATTTTCAGATATCTCCAGAGTTGTTCGATCAGGTTCAAGTACAGGCTTTAGCTGGTCCACTCAAGGACATTCAAAGACTTGTCCCGAAGCTATTCCTGCGTTGTCTTGGCTGTGTGCTTAGGGTCGTTGTCCCATTGGATGGTGAACCTTCACCCCAGTCTGAGGTCCTGAGCACTCTGGAGGAGGTTTTCATCAAGGATCTCTCTGTACTTTGCTTGGTTCATCTTTCCCTCGATCCTGACTAGTCTCCCAGTTCCTGCCGCTGAAAAACATCTCCACAGCATGATGTTGCCACCACCATGCTTCACCATAGGGATGGTGCAAGGTTTCCTCCAGATGTGATGCTTGGCATTCAGGCCAAAGAGTTCAATCTTGGTGTTTCTCAAAGGGAAGTGGTCGGAATACTGTAGGTTCAGAACTTTTGTGAAACAGCACAGTTGAAAAACTGACTTGACTAGTTAAATAAAGGTTAAATATTAGTATTTTTTTTTAAATATATGGGAAACAGAAATCAAAACTGCATAGTCTTCAGAGATTTATGAGAGAGGTTGAGGGTAGTTGATGGATGGGACTAAAAACTAACTATTGTAAAATATTCTCTCTGCAAAATGTATGTAATATGTATAAGCTGGAAGTAGAAGCCTAAGTGTTGTTGTCCATTAGTTTAGTCCATTTAGGGGAGGGATGGTAGGGCTAGGTTAAAATAACAAAGAAAAATATACTTAAAAAAATATACACACCACTATATAGACCACTGCGCCACTCGGGAGGCCCTATATATATTTTTTAGATGTATATTTACAAAAAAATATATATGGGGGATTGTAAATGATGCAGACAATTACATTGATGGAAGCCACAATCTATTTGCAATATTAAAGCTGATCTACCCCCTATTCTTTGAATACACACCAGGGGAACACCAGAACACCTCTGGAAAGCACAGAAACGAGAGGAGCAGAGGGGAACAGAGCAATACACACACACACACACACACACACACACACACACACACACACACACACACACACACACACACACACACACACACACACACAGAGAGACAATTACCACAGCTTTGGGGTATGTGTCCGAGTGCGTCATCACGTGTGTTGGCTGTTTCAGTACTAATGTTTAAACAGTGGGGAGGCCATCATATGCATGTGCATGCAGACCGTAGCTTACTGTAAACAGCCATGTCATAACAGCCTTACACCACAAGATGACAGCAGTGATTAGGGAGCGCGAGCAGTGTACGGGGAAGGGTAGGGCACTGGTCCACAGTCGTTAATGTAGACCCTTGTAGAAGGGTAGAAAATGAGAATGCCAACTGTATATTTCTACGAACCATAGGTGTAGTAGGCTACCTCTGTAGGTAGCGATGCGTTGCGGATATCTTCGTCGGTGACAAACTGGTCTACGTACAGCTGGGCCTTCGAGGCCTTGAGGAAGGCCATGAACCGAGCGGTGAACGAAGCCACGAAGATAGACAACATGCCGAAGTCTAACACATTCCACAGGTGCATCACATACTCTCTAGGACCGTCAACCCAGATCTCCTTGACCTCCGACCAGATCATACCTGAGAGAGAGAGAGAGAGAGAGAGAGAGAGAGAGAGAGAGAGAGAGAGAGAGAGAGAGAGAGAGAGCACACAATAACACAACACATACTTCCGAGAGATCATATCTGGTGGGTACACAGCTGTTTTAAATCTACACTATCGTTCAAAGGTTTGGGTCACTTAGAAATGTCCTTGTTTTTGAAAGAAAAGCTAATTTTTTTGCCCATTAAAATAACATCAAATTGATCAGAAATACAGTGTAGACATTGTTAACTTTGTAAATGACTGTTGTAGCTGGAAGCTGCATATTTTTTATGGAGTATCTACATAAGCGTACAGAGGCCCACTATCAACGACCATCACCAGTTACTGTATAGTTAACTGTCCAAAATTGTAATCAGTAATGTAACTGTGGGATTACCCAAAAAGTAACAATCTAATTACTTTCAGATATTTTGGATTACTTTCTCCTTAAGAGGCATTAGAAGAAGAGAAAAAGGATTTGGTGTGGAACGCATTTGGTGTGTCATCATAGTGGTCTCTGACTTGTGGACAGACTCACTCCGGTGGAACAAACTTAAACTTGCACCTTTTTTCAATGTTGAATTGAATGTCATTGAGAAAACAGAAAGGTGACAATGTATTTTTTCACAAACATCCATTCTGAATTTAAAAGTAATACACATTTTTCAAAAGTATCTGTAATCTGAATGCAATATATTTGCGGATAATGTAACTGATTAGAGTTAGTTTTTTGTCATCAGTAACTGATTACAGGCAATCAGGTACACCCCATCCCTGCTGGAAACACACACACAAATTATATCGCTACGTTAAGTGGTAAGTCAGAAAGTGTGAGGAGGCGGAGAAACCAGCTGATGTTTTTATTGTGATTGATCTTATGGCTCTAAGTGCATAGAGTTGAAGTCGGAAGTTTACATACTGTACACTTAGGTTGGAGTCATTAAAACTCGTTTTTCAACCACTCCACAAATTTCTTGTTAACAAACTATAGTTCTGGCAAGTCGGTTAGGACATCTACTTTGTGTATGACACAAGTAATTTTTCCAACAATTGTTTACAGACAAATTATTTCACTTATAATTCACTAAATCACAATTCCAGTGGGTCAGAAGTTTACATTCACTAAATTGACTGTGCCTTTAAACAGCTTGGAAAATTCCAGAAAATTATGTCATGGTTTTAGAAGCTTCTGATAGGCTAATTGACATAATTTCAGTCAATTGGAGGTGTACCTGTGGATGTATTTCAAGGCCTACCTTCAAACTCAGTGCCTCTTTGCTTAACATCATGGGAAAATCAAAAGAAATCAGCCAAGACCTCAGAAAAATAATTGTAGACCTCCACACGTCTGGTTCATCCTTGGGAGCAATTTCCAAATGCCTGAAGGTACCGCGTTCATCTGTACAAACAATAGTACGCAAGTATAAACACCATGGGACCACGCAGCTGTCATACCGCTCAGGAAGGAGACGTGTTCTGTCTCCTAGAGATGAACGTACTTTGGTGCGAAAAGTGCAAATCAATTACAGAACAACAGCAAAGGACCTTGTGAAGATGCTGGAGGAAACAGGTACAAAAGTATCTATATCCACAGTAAAACGAGTCCTATATTGACATAACCTGAAAAGCTGCTCAGCAAGGAAGAAGCCACTGCTCCAAAACTGGCATAAAAAAGCCAGACTACGATTTGCAACTGCACATGGGGACAAAGAGTGTACTTTTTGGAGAAATATCCTCTGGTCTGATGAAACAAAAATAGAACTGTTTGGCCATAATGACCAACGTTATGTTTGGAGGATAAAGGGGGAGGCTTGCAAGCTGAAGAACACCATCCCAACCGTGAAGCACGGGGGTGGCAGCATCATGTTGTGGGGGTGCTTTGCTGCAGGAGGGTCTGGTGTACTTCACAAACTAGATGGCATCATGAGGTGGGAAAATTATGTGGATATATTGAAGCAACATCTCAAAACATCTGTCAGGAAGTTAAAGCTTGGTCGCAAATGGGTCTTCCAAATGGACAATGACCGCAAGCATACCTCCAAAGTTGTGAAAAAAAATTGGCTTAAGGACAACAAAGTCAAGGTATTGGAGTGGCCATCACAAAGCCCTGACTTCAATCCTATAGAACATTTGTAGGCAGAACTGAAAAAGTGTGTGCAAGCATGGAGGCCTACAAACCTACACCAGCTCTGTCAGGAGGAATTGGCCAAAAATGCACCCATCTTATTGTGGGAAGCTTGGGGAAGGCTACCTGAAACGATTGACCGAAGTTAAACAATTTAAAGGCA
This sequence comes from Salmo trutta, assembly GCF_901001165.1. Taxonomy (NCBI): domain Eukaryota; kingdom Metazoa; phylum Chordata; class Actinopteri; order Salmoniformes; family Salmonidae; genus Salmo; species Salmo trutta. The sequence continues at coordinate 34,278,678 of NC_042959.1, forward strand.
ATGCTACCAAATACTAATTGAGTGTATGTGAACTTCTGACCCACTGGGAATGTGATGAAAGAAATAAAAGCTGAAATAAATCATTCTCTTGTTACGCTCGTCGTAAACATTGGACCAAGGTGCAGCTTGGTAGGTGAACATTTTACTTTTATTTAAAATGAACACCGACAAAACAACAAAATACAAAACAAACGTAAAGTTCTGCAGGCTACACAGCAACTATGCATAAACAAGATCCCACAAACTAAGGTGGGAGAAAGGCTGCCTAAGTATGATCCCCAATCAGAGACAACAATAGACAGCTGCCTCTGATTGGGAACCATACCCGGCAAACAAAGAAATAGAAAAACTAGAATGCCCACTCAAATCACACCCTGACCTAACAAAATAGAGAATTAAGAAGGCTCTAATGTCAGGGCGTGACAGTACCCCCCCCCCCCAAAGGTGCGGACTCCGGCCGCAAAACCTGACTCTATAGAGGAGGGTCCGGGTGGGCATCTAGCCTCGGTGGCGGCTCCGGTGCGGGACGTAGACCCCGCTCGCGGATTCGCCATCTTCGGTGGCGACTCTGGACCGTGGATCGCCGCAGAAGGCTCCGGGCCATGGATCGTCGCTGGAGGCTCCGGGCCATGGATCGTCGCTGGAGGCTTTAGACCATTGATCATCACTGGAGGCTTCCTACGGGGAGCTGGAACCGGTCTCATCAGACTGGTGACATGCACTTCAGGGTGAATGCGGGGAGGAGGCACAGGACGTACTGGACTGTGGAGGCGCACCAGAGATATAGCGCATAGAGCCGGTGCAGGATGTACTGGACCGTGGAGGCGCACTGGAGGTCTGGAGCGTAGAGCTGGCACAACGCGTCCTGGACAGATGACCACCTACGCACGGCAAGTGCGGGGGGCTGGCACAGGACGCACTGGGCTGTGGAGGCGCACTGGAGACACGGTGCGTAGAACCGGCACACATTGTACCAGAACGGTGACACACACCTCAGGGCGAGTGCATGGAGGAGACACAGGACGTACCGGACTGGGGAGGCGCACTGGAGGCCAGATGCGTGAAACTGGTGCATATGACACCGGACTGGTGTCACGCTCCTCAGCACGCCCGCTCTGCAGTGCTCTCAACGCCAACACCTCTCTCCGGAATCTTTCGTTGAGTTCCTCACTCGACTCCCTGAATGGCTTTGGTTCACCCCTCGGCTCTGCCGACCACTCCGTGTGCCCCCCCCAAAAAAACATTTCGGGCTGTCTTTTGGGCTTGCGTCCTGGTTGCGAACCCCGGAGTCGTCGTTGATCCTCCTTCGCTGCCTCCACCTGCTTCCATGGCAGGGTCTTGTCCCCTGCCATAACCTCCTCCCATGTCCATGATGTCCTCCACTCCCTTTTCTCCCGGGCCTAGGATCCCTACTCCTCCTGGCCACGCTGCTTGGTCCTTTGGTGGTGGGATCTTCTGTTACGCTCGTCGTAAACATTGGATCAAGGTGCAGCGTGGTAGGCGAACATTTTACTTTTATTTAAAATGAACACCAACAAAATACAAACCGAACGTAAAGTTCTGCAGGTTACACAGCAACTATGCAAAAACAAGATCCCACAAACTAAGGTGGGAAAAAGGCTGCCTAAGTATGATCCCCAATCAGAGACAACGATAGACAGCTGCCTCTGATTGGGAACCATACCCGGCAAACAAAGAAATTGAAAAACTAGAATGCCCACCCAAATCACACCCTGACCTAACCAAATAGAGAAATATAAAGGCTCTCTAAGGTCAGGGCGTGACATCTCTCTACTATTATTCTGACATTTCACATTCTTAAAATAAAGTGGTGATCCTAACTGACCTAAGACAGGGAATTTTTGCTAGGATTAAATGTCAGGAATTGTGAAAAACTGAGTTTAAATGTATTAGTCTAAGGTGTATGTAAACCTGTGTGATTAATCCCCCCCTCCCCCAGCTCTTTTTATTTTTCTATTTCTTCCTTCCTTTTTTGCTTTTTCTCTCCATCCATCATTCTTTCCTTCCTTGTTCCTTTCTTTCTCTCTTAATCCATCCCTTTCATTCTTCCTCAAATTAAATCAAATTTCATTGGTCACATACTGTCACATCCTGACCATAGAAAGCTGTTATTTTCTATGGTAGAGTAGGTCAGGGCGTGACAGGGGGGTTTTCTAGTTTAGTTTTTTTATGTTGTTATGTTCTAGTTTTGTATTTCTGTGTTGGGTTTTGTTTGGGATGATCTCCAATTAGAGGCAGCTGGTCATCGTTGTCTCTAATTGGAGATCATACTTAAGTAGGTGTTTTTTTCCACCTGGGTTTGTGGGAGATTGTTTTTGAGTTGGTGTATGTTGCAACTCTGCGTTACGGTTTGTTGTTGTGTTATTCAGTTTATTTATATGTATTGCATAGTTTCACAGTGAAAATAAAATGTGGAACGACAAACACGCTGCTCTTTGGTCCGGTCCTTACTACGACATCCGTGTGTAACGCCCTGGCCATAGAGAGGGGTTTTTGTTCTTTATTTTGGTTAGGCCAGGGTGTTACATTGGGTGGGCGTTCTATGTTCCTTTTTATATGTTTTTGTATTTCTTTGTTTTGGGCCGTGTGTGGCTCCCAATCAGGCACAGCTGAAGCTCGTTGTTGCTGATTGGGAGTCACACATAAGGAGCATGTTTTTCCTTTTGGTTTTGTGGGTAATTGTGTTTCTGTTCAGTGTGTTTCCTGTCAGTACTGTTTTGGCTGTCGGTTTTTCTGTTTTTTTTGTATAGTGTTCTCTTTGTTTGAATTAAATGTCAAGATGAACACTAACTCCGCTGCACCTTGGTCTTCTTCCGACGACAGCCCTTACACCATGACACATACACATATTTAGCAGATGTTATTGCGGGTGTAGCGAAATTCTTGTGTTCCTAGCTCCAACAGGGCAGTAGTATCTAACAATTCACAACTGTACACACATCTAAAAGTAAAACAATGGAATTCTCATTCTGTCCTCCTTTCTCCCTCTCTCTCTCCATTCATCTGTCTTTCCCTTCCTCCCCTCTCCCCCCTTCTCCCTCTCTCCTACTCACCCAGCACGCATTTCATGATGAGCATCTCGGTCCAAGAGAACTGAGTGGTCTTGACCCGGAACACCTGGCGAGGGTGGTCAGTGATGGTCTCGTTGGGCAGGTTCTTGACCCCCTCGAAGCGGTCCGAGGCGTTGATGACCAGCAGGCCCAGGAAGAGGGTGAAGGACACGGCGTGGGCCACAAACTTCATGAAGGGACTTCTCAGGATCTGACCCAGCTGGACAAAGACAAAAAAACACCTTGCCTGGTTACTTGCACTAACACTTGCCCTTCTCTTTTCTTACTAGCACTTCGCCTTCGGCGATTGAGGAAAGGTTTAACTTGTTATGAATGTGATATGTGGTTGACTTACCTAGCAAACATAAGATGATTGGTCTGGATAAGAGTATCTGCTAAATGACTCAAATGTAAATGTAGTACCATGGTAAACGTGTACATGGTATTGAAAATACATTCCCCCTATGAAGTCAGTTAAAGTAAACAGCATCACTGTCAGGATGAGTAATAAACTAGATGGAACTGGTCTACCCTATGGTCAGGAACCAGAGGCAAAAATAGAGATGAAGCAAGACATACACAAAGCAACCGTTTTACTTCATAACTATCAGCTAGCTATTTGTAAATCATAATAATGTAGCTAACCAGATAGTTTAACAGGCAAAAGTGACCTAAAACTAATATTACGCAAGATAGATGTCAATTCTTGGTGGGTAGCAAACTAACAATTCTTTGTGGCTATCTGGCTAGCTAACAGTACTAGTAGCTAGCCAGTTAGCCCTATTGACTTATTATTGGTTTGCGATCTACAGTATGCACAGTTGAAGTCGGAAGTTTACATACACCTTAGCCAAATACATTTAAACTCAGTTTTTCACAATTCCTGACATCTAATCCTAGTAAAAATTCCCTGTCTTAGGTCAGTTAGGATCATGTCAGAATAATAGTAGAGAGAATGATTTATTTCAGCTTTTATTTCTTTCATCACATTCCCAGTAGGTCAGAAGTTTACATACACTCAATTAGTATTTGGTAGGATTGCCTTTAAATTGTTTAACTTGGGTCAAACATTTCAGGTAGCCTTCCACAAGCTTCCCACAATAAGTTGGGTGAATTTTGGCCCCTTCCTCCTGATAGAGCTGGTGTAACTGAGTCAGGTTTGTAGGCCTGCTTGCTCACACACACTTTTTCAGTTCTGCCCACAAATTTTCTATAGGATTGAGGTCAGGGCTTTGTGATGGCCACTCCAATACCTTGACTTTGTTGTCCTTAAGCCATAATTTTGGAGGTATGCTTGGGGTCATTGTCCATTTGGAAGACCCATTTGGGACCAAGCTTTAACTTCGTGACTCATGTCTTGAGATGTTGATATGATATCCACATAATTTTCCTCCTCATGATGCCATCTAGTTTGTGAAGTACACCAGTCCCTCCTGCAGCAAAGCACCCCCACAACATGACGCTGCCACCCCTGTGCTTCACGGTTGGGATGGTGTTCTTCAGCTTGCAAGCCTCCCTCTTTTTCCTCCAAACATAACGATGGTCATTATGGCCAAACAGTTCTATTTTTGTTTCATCAGACCAGAGGACATTTCTCCAAAAAGTACAATCTTTGTCCCCATGTGCAGTTGCAAACCGTAGTCTGGCTTTTTTATGGCGGTTTTGGAGCAGTGGCTTCTTCCTTGCTGAGCGGCCTTTCAGGTAATGTCGATATAGCACTCGTTTTACTGTGGATATAGATACTTTTGTACCTGTTTCCTCAAGCATCTTCACAAGGTCATTTGCTGATGTTCTGGGATTGATTTGCACTTTTCACACCAAAGTACGTTCATCTCTAGGAGACAGAACGCGTCTCCTTCCTGAGCGGTATGACGGCTGCGTGGTCCCATGGTGTTTATACTTGCGTACTATTGTTTGTACAGATGAACGTTGTACCTTCAGGTGTTTGGAAATTGCTCCCAATGATAAACCAGACTTGTGGAGGTCGACAATTATTTTTCTGAGGTCTTGGCTGATTTCTTTTGATTTTCCCATGATGTCAAGCAAAGAGGCACTGAGTTTGAAAGTAGGCCTTGAAATACATCCACAGGTACACCTCCAATTGGCTCAAATTATGTCAATTAGCCTATCAGAAGCATCTAAAGCCATGACATAATTTTCTGGAATTTTCCAAGCTGTTTAAAGGCACAGTCAACTTAGTGTATGTAAACTTCTGACTCACTGGAATTGTGATACAATGAATTATAAGTTAAATAATCTGTCTGTAAACAATTTTTTGAAAAATTACTTGTGTCATGCACAAAGTAGATGTCCTAACCGACTTGCCAAAACTACAGTTTGTTAACAAGAAATTTGTGGAGTGGTTGAAAAACAAGTTTTAATGACTCCAACTTAATAAGTGTATGTAAACTTCCGACTTCAACTGTAGGCAGGTAGACATGCCAAAATGAACACAGCATGAATTTATTAATGTATCAAGATCGAATATTGTAGCAAGGCAATATATGAGATGTGATTAGGCAACATTTAATTATGAAGTCGGAGTTAATTTTCTCTCGCTTCAGCTGAAAAAATTGCCAAAATATATATATATTTTTTTACATGGTTGCGTCATATTTCTTTGCATACTTTCCATTGAAGCTTGCAATGATGCACGAAACAAAATATGTACAAACGGACTACTCATTCGAGGAGTGCCCGCCGTGCTCCGTTTCGCATACTTTGATTTGGGCTCATGCTCCGACCCTCCCGTGCTCCGAGCACGGTAGTATGCACTTTGAGAAACACTCCAGGTTCGTCCAGGGATCAGTTCAGTCGGACATTGAGTCAGACTCAATACTCCTGTCAATTGAATAGAACGTTTCTCATATTGGAGTGTAGACAACATAAAAATGTGTTATTGACACTTCAGTGAACAATGTCCAGACATCAAAGTGTGTTACTATGTGTGAAGACCATTCCGTGTCAGGTTCACACACATTATTTATCTCCCCTACATCAGAAGCGGTGAGGAGAGACTCAGTAAATGAGACAGAGAGAATTAAGAGCGAGAGAGATGTGAATTTCACAGGGCCTTGTTGTGTATTCTATTTTTCAATACTAACCCTGGAGGATCCAGCTATGTCTCAACAGGATGGGAGAGCTAGGGAGGAGACACACCTTCACAAACATGTCCAGATCGACACACTGAAAATATGCATTCAATATGCACTCGAAACACGGCACACGTATTTGTGAATGTGAGCCTTTCACATAAGTACAACCATTGACACAAACACCCGCAGAAATATGTAGGAAGGCTGAGAAGGAGGGGGATGAAAGAGTATTTGCTAGGTTGTTCATTTAACAACACACAGCCATCACATCCATTGTGCTGTGTGTGTGTGCATGTGTGTGTGTGTGTGTCTGCTTATATGTGCCCCTCTGTTTTTAATCAAGGCCATTAGCCAATACAGGTCATTAAAATCAGTCCGATATCAACCAACCGATAGATCAAGGTTGTTGTTCGCCACACACACGCCGCCATCTAATCCTAATCAATCAGGTGTGTGTGTTTTTCCTATGTGTTTTCTTTGGACAAGGACTGGCTACGTCCCAAATTGCACCCTGTTCCCTATATGATGTAGTTCACTACTTTTGACCAGGGCTCACATGGCTCTGGTGAAATGTAGTGCACTATATAGGGAATATGGTGCCATTTGGGATTTACCCACTGTTTTTCTCAGTAGTTTCAGGGGGGAGAGAGACTCCCTCCCTCCATCCCGCTGTCTGTCTCCCTGTTCGACTACCCCAGTCTCCCCACGTCGCCCTCCCTATTTTTTTCCTCTCTCTCTCAATCTCTCTCTCTGTCCTTCTCTCTCAGTCAATTCCTTCTCTCGCCCTCTCTCTCTCATATCTATCCTTTAATTTCTGTCACCATTCCTCTCCCTCCCCACTTATCTCTTCCTCTTGGCCTGCTCTCTTTAGCTCTTTCTTTTCTTTCTCGTTCCTTTCATTTCTCTTTCCTTTCTGTCTCTTCAGAGGACTTGCCTATGTCAGAGAGGAAGCTGAGATGGGCCTGCCAGTGGGGGTTAAGGTTAGTGTGACCTCTGCAGTATCTGCATGCTGTGGGGGTTAAGGTTAGTGTGACCTCTGCAGTATCTGCATGCTGTGGGGGTTAAGGTTAGTGTGACCTCTACAGTATCTGCATGCTGTGGGGGTTAAGGTTAGTGTGACCTCTGCAGTATCTGCATGCTGTGGGGGTTAAGGTTAGTGTGACCTCTACAGTATCTGCACGCTGTGGGGGTTAAGGTTAGTGTGACCTCTGCAGTATCTGCATGCTGTGGGGGTTAAGGTTAGTGTGATCTCTACAGTATCTGCATGCTGTGGGGGTTAAGGTTAGTGTGACTTTGACAGTATCTGCATGCTGTGGGGGTTAAGGTTAGTGTGACCTCTACAGTATCTGCAAGCTGTGGGGGTAAAGGTTAGTGTGACCTCTACAGTATCTGCATGCTGTGGGGGTTAAGGTTAGTGTGACCTCTACAGTATCTGCAAGCTGTGGGGGTAAAGGTTAGTGTGACCTCTACAGTATCTGCATGCTGTGGGGGTTAAGTTCGTGTGACCTCTACAGTATCTGCATGCTGTGGGGGTTGAGGTTAGTGTGACCTCTACAGTATCTGCATGCTGTGGGGGTTAAGTTCGTGTGACCTCTACAGTATCTGCATGCTGTGGGGGTTGAGGTTAGTGTGACCTCTACAGTATCTGCAAGCTGTGGGGGTTAAGGTTAGTGTGACCTCTACAGTATCTGCATGCTGTGGGGGTTAAAGTTAGTGTGACTTCGACATTATCTGCATGCTGTGGGGGTTAATGTTAGTGTGACCTCTACAGTATCTGCATGCTGTGGGGGTTAAGGTTAGTGTGACCTCTACAGTATCTGAATGCTGTAGGGGTTAAGTTAGTGTGACCTCTCCAGTATCTGAATGCTGTAGGGGTTAAGTTAGTGTGACCTCTACAGTATCTGCAAGCTGTGGGGGAAAAGGTTAGTGTGACCTCTCCAGTATCTGCAAGCTGTGGGGGTTAAGGTTAGTGTGACCTCTCCAGTATCTGCAAGCTGTGGGGGTTAAGGTTAGTGTGACGTCTACAGTATCTGAATGCTGTGGGGGTTAAGGTTAGTGTGACCTCTACAGTACCTGCAAGCTGTGGGGGTTAAGGTTAGTGTGACCTCTACAGTATCTGCAAGCTGTGGGGGTTAAGGTTAGTGTGACCTCTGCAGTATCTGCAAGCTGTGGGGGTAAATGTTACATTTCGACAGTTAAGTTCAGGCATTTATTCAGAACGCGGGCAACCTAATCACATTATGATCCCTTAGAGCAGTGGCTCCCAAACTTGTATAGTCCCGTACCCCTTCAAACATTCAACATCCAGCTGCGTACCCCCTCTAGCACCAGGGTCAGCGCACTCTCAAATGTTGTTTTTTGCCATCATTGTAAACCTGCCACACACAAACTATAAAATACATTTATTAAACATAAGAATGATTGTGAGTTTTTGTCACAACCCGGCATGTGGGAAGTGACAAAGAGCTCTTATAGGACCAGGGCACAAATAATAATATAATAATAATCAATGGTCTTGCACTTTATTTAGCCATCTTACATATAAAACTTTATTTGTTAATCGAAAATTGTGAATACCTCACCACAGGTTAATGAGAAGGGTGTGCTTGAAAGGATGCACATAACTCTGCAATGTTGGGTTGTATTTGAAAGAGTCTCAGTCTTAAATCATTTCCCACACACAGTCTGTGCCTGTATTTAGTTTTCATGCTAGTGAGGGCCAAGAAACCACTCTCACATAGGAATCCAGTTGTTTGTGTCATCCATTTCGGGAAAGTACCTGCGTAATTGCGCACCCAACTCACTCAGGTGCTTCGCTGTATCACATTTGACATTGTCTGTAAACTTGAGTTCATTTGCACACACGCTTGTATGCGAAGCAGTAATTGTTTCAAAACATCTCCTGCCATGTCACGGATGCGTCATGAAACAGTGTTGTTTGATGGAGGCATTGTCTGTATAGTTTTTTGGGCCTTTTCCCCCAGCATTGTCCCAGCCATATCCGTGGCAGCAGGTAGAATTAAGTCCTCCACAATAGTATGAGGCTTGCCTGTCCTAGCTACTCAGTAGCTTACCATATAAGACACTTCTAGCCCCTTCTTATTAATGGTATCTGTTGCTTTTATACATGTCTTACTACTCGAAAGTCGTCTTTATTCTCGCTCAAAAAACTCCTGTGGCTTATTTTTCAAATTGGCATGTTTCGTTACTAAATGTCTGCGCGAGTGAAGGTTTCATTGAGTTGTGAGAGTACTTTTGCACATATAACACACTGTGGCTGAGGAAAGGCACTACTCCCAATATAAGTGAACCCCAAATCAATGTAGTTCTCATCATATTTGCGCCTCTTCGATGGTCCAACGTCCCTGTCTGTTGTTCGGTGGTTTCCCGGGTAAGGGGGCAGTAGCTCTTCAGCTGCATCAGATTCACAACTGTTAGTGTCCATGCTAGCTGGGCTAACAACAAATGTAGAATTACTGATGCTAGCATTGGATGTGCTCGTGGAAGCAGAACAACTTGTGTCGTCGACAGGTGCTGGTGTAATACTGCTGGTAGTACTACCAGTAGAGCTGGTATGTGTCTCTATGGCGCGGGCCTTACTTTTATTTTTTTACATTTATCAATTTTTGAGCAAACATATGGACCGTTAGTCCATATGTTTGTGGAATTCCCACCAGAGAGTATTGGATGTTAATTATTTTCCTATGCTACCTGTATTTGATATTGTGTTGTTATTTCGCTGAACACTAGATTGTTTAATTTTATTTTTGGCAGAGAAACGAGGCAAAAAAAATGTTTTTTTTTTTCAACTCACCCAAATATATTTCAATTTTTTTTTTTTTTTTTAATGTTTTAATGAAAAAAATATGTGAATCACGGCATTGCGTGTACCCGTACCCGAGTTTGGGAATACCTGCCTTAGAGGATCTGTAGTGTGTGAGTGCGTCAGTGGAGGCTGCTGAGGGGAGGACGGCTCATAATAATGTCTGGAATGGAGTCAATGGAATGTTACTAACTGTCACGCCCATATCTGTTTCTTGTGTTTGTCTCCAACCCCTCCAGGTGTCGCTTATTTTCCCCTGTGTATTTATCCCTGTGTTTCCTGTCTCTCTGTGCCAGTTCGTCTTGTATGTTTTTCAAGTCAACCATCGTTTTTCCCGTGCTCCTGCTTTCTATTTCTCTTTTGCTAGTCCTCCCGGTTTTGACCCTTGCCTGTTTTCTGGACTCCCTACCCGCCTGCCTGACCATTCTGCCTGCCCTGACCTCGAGCCTGCCTGCCACTCTGTACCTCCTGGACTCTGAACTGGTTTTGACCTTTTTGCCTGTCCACGACCATTCTCTTGCCTCCCCCTTTTGGATTGTTAATAAATATCAAAGACTCCAACCATCTGCCTCCTGTGTCTGCATCTGGGTCTCGCCTTGTGCCTTGACACTAACGTGGTTTCCACGTGGTTGATACCATTCTATTGACTTCATTCCAGGCATTACTATGCGCTGCCCTCCCCTCAGCAGCCTCCACTGGTGTGCGTGTGTATGTACATGCGGCATGCATGTGTGTGTACCTGCAGTGCATAGATGCATTACCTTGCTGCAGGGCATGATCCAGTAGGCAATAGCCAGGAAGGGCAGTCCCACGGTGACCCCTAGCACGGTCCAACACTTGACCCCGATGGACTGCTGCCTCAGACCTGACAGGTTCTCATACCAGATAGTCAGCAGCTGCTGCTGGCAGTTAGGGTGCGCCACAAACTACACACACACAGAGAGAGAGAGAGAGAGATGAAAACACATGAGAGAGAGAGAGAGAGAGAGAGAGAGAGAGAGAGATGAAAACACTTACAAACCGGTTACAGGTTACAGCAGTGTACAAACACACTGTAAAAAATATATATTAAAGCTAAAGTCTTCTGGAAGTCCTCTCTAAATGGACCTGCTCTCCCTGTCAGCTATTCTCCCTCTGTCTCATCGAGGAACAGTCTGTGTTTAAATAGAGATTGTCTACAGTCTCAATCCACCGTGGACAGACTGAAAAATAGAGGGAGAGGGACAAAGTGAGGGAATGAGATTTGTGAGTGACATCCATCTGTGTGTGTGTTATGTGTGTGTGTGTGTTATGTGTGTGTCCATCTAAAAAGCCAACAGGATCACATGTGTCTGTGATTCTCTGATTTTCACTGCGTGTGCGGCGTGCGCGCGTGTGTGCATGTGTGCAATTAAACGAATGAATAATAATTTGGAGGGTGCTCGTATTTGTCCTGTTACACACCTGTGGATGGACACTTGTACAAGAGTGTAATGGAAACATATTTCTTGCATATCCCAACTCCCCCTGAGACACCCGCAGATAATGGGGTCACCATTGTCCAGCGTCCACCCTCCGGTCTGTGCATGTGTGTGTGATTTACAGATTTCCAATGTTTGTGTGTGTGTGTGTGTCACTCAATCAGCACAGACCATCTACTGACATTCAAGGATCATTCATGACTAACCACAGCACACACAAGCACACACACAAGCACATACACGCACACACACCCAAACACACACGCACACACACACACACACACACACTACGACTTCAACCCAGCAACAAACAATTCAAATGAAACAGTGTCCCTCATTCCTCCACCCCCTTGGTGATTGCAATCATCTTCATTGACCCATCATGGGAACCCTGTCACTAGTTTGTATGTCAATATGTCTAAGTCTTTGTGCATCTGTCTGAGAGTCCCCATGCTGTGTGTGTGTGTGTGTGCGCGTGTGCGTGGGCGCCCGCCTAAGCGAACGTGCGTGCGCGTGTGTATGTTTCCCCCACTGAGTTTACACAATAGCATTCAAGGCCACCTGGTTGTCATAGCAACCCATCCTCCCCCTCATCTGGCAGGTTGATTAACACACTCAGCTGTGGTCACGCTCCCTGGTTTGGGAAAACATCCCAGGCGCTACACTTCACCGTTTCCCTGGAAGCCTACGCGCCGGATGGACGTTTCACTATTTAGTTGGAGCCCTGAGCTAGCTCACCTGACTCACCTCGTCAAAGGCTTGATGATTAGTTGACAAGTTGTATCAGGTGTGTTAGCGCTGAAATAGAACAGCAGGGGGTCCCCGCGAGGAGAGGTTTGAGAACCACTGCTCAAAGATTTTTTTGGGGTCCGGGGCCACAACAAAAATGTGTGCTGTCGGGGGTACTCGAAGACCGGAGTTGTGAACCACTGCCTTAGATGATATGCAGGTAGTATGAACCGTATGGTGCTATGTCTCACAATGATTACATATAGGATGTTCAACCATAAGGTCAGAGAAACTTATTTACCTTTTTTGTTGAAATGTGTTTGTGTGAGTGCCTGTGTGTCTCTGTGAGTCCCGGGTGATGTAGGGAGAGGGGACTTGGTTTTACATTCATCTGTAACACCTCTGGCATTCTGATAGACACTTGTCTGATATTTACAAATGCTACCAGGTGTCGGGACACACGAGCACAGAAATGTGTATCACTGCATCGCTACTACAATACTACATCACTGATCCAATGTTTTTCCCTGTGAGATGTTCCTGGTTGAACATAAATCAACATTTTCCCGCTCCGAATACACCTGTTAGCAAACACACACATGGGGTCAAATGCTACAGGAACAATCAATGATATCAGATAGAAATTATGACATGTAAACTAAACCATAAAAAACATGAACATACTGTATATATATATATATATATATATATATATATATATATATATATATATATATATATATATGGTCATTTACAGCAGTGTCAAGTAATGCGATCAGGTTGTGGTCCTGGTTTGGGGGGGGGGGGGTCTCACCTTCTTGACCTCGTATTTGATGGCCAGTTTGACGCGTTCGAGGCAGGGGCGGTTGTTGTCACTGGGCGGGGCATTGTCCACGTCTCCGTTCAAGATGGCCTCCACCTCCTCTGTGTCTCTGCACTGGTCCAACACCCCCACTACAAAGTCCTTACACTGCATGGACAACTTCCTGTAGTCATTCTATGGAGAGAGAGAGACAGAGAGAGAGAGAGAGAGGGCAAGAAGACAGTGAATGAGAAAGAGAGGCAGAGAAAAAGGGGAGAGATAAGGAGAGGGTGAAGGAGAGGAGGATACAGAAGAGGAAGATGTGAGGAAGAAAAGGTGGGAAAAGAGAGGGAGGAGAATGGTAGAATGTTCCTGTGCAGCTAGTGTTTTGTATAATGTATAATGACTTGATTAGGCGAATTGTTGGAAGCTCCCCACTGCCGTCAATTCAACGTCTAATCCACGTTGGCTCAACGTAATTGAATTGATGTGAAGACAATGTCAATGGGACAGGGGCAGCTCTAGAGCCAATTTCACACAGCGTTCAGCTCCGACACCACTCTCCCCCTCTCTCATCTCTTCATTCACACTTTACGTCTCCCTCGCTCAAACCTGCATCTCTTCCTTTCTCATTCTTCCTTTCCTCTACCTCCTTCATCCATTCACCCCTCCCTTCTTCTTCTCCCATCCTTCCACACTCCCTCCTCCATCTCTGCTCAACCGTAGCTCTTCAGGCCAGTGCCTGAGGCCCCTCAGATGCAGTTACACACACACACAAACACTCATTAACAAACAAACGACCACACACACACACAAGCACACGCGTAACACACAACCAGAGAGCCCTCATTGTCTTTCATGCATTCGCACAAGAGCATACAAAATCTGCCAACCCATCCCTCCTGGACCAGTCAAAGTGGTTTGTAGAGCCAATTGTCCACAGAGACTAAAGCCTAATTGTATATGCATAGCTGCACTGTGTTCAAACGAACGAGTACAGCTCAGTGATAACATGCTTTCTGGGAAAGTTTCCCTCAGCCCTTGCAGTTATATGTCACCGACGGGCTTCCTCTGCTACGTGATCACCACTTCATACCAAGCACGTTGGTATCAGCTAGCTCTTCCCTTGTTTCTCTTCAGGACAAAAACACTCCATGGTTCCATTTTTCTTCGTTCACTTCTATGCCACCCTTAAAGGGGCAATCAGCAGTTGCTACGTTCCTTTTTTGGACTTAATAAATGAATGATATGTACCCCATCAGAAGCCAAAATATAAGCTTGTTTTACTCCAATGTTTGTAAACAAAGAAAATGTAAACAAACACTATATAGCCTCAACATATGGTTCAAATGTTAATGTCATGGAGGGTCAATCCTTGCATCCATAGCTCTGTGTATGAATTTGAGAGTGATTCAATTTCTCCAGCTTTTTACTGAACCAGGGTTGGGGAGGCCGCTTTCTTACTCTTGCTACTGCTGATTGCCGCTGTAAGGAATTTTGGACGCCTCAAACGTAACTATTTCCTTTGACTCGGGGATCGTCATTCTATGATGGCGTGGCTAGTCGGGTTTGAACACAGAACATTGTAATGAGGTTCTAGAGGACACATGATAATTACTCCACCCTGCAGGCATTATCCACATGCTGATGATACCACCGAACTAATTGATGGAAATTTCACCATTATACAGAGCCACACTAATGACTGACAGAGAGAGGGGGGGGGGGGGTGACAGTGAGAGGAAGAGGAGATGGTACATTCATACATTCTGAAGTGACATTTTGCAATGTGCCAATGAGAATGACTGATCACTCACTCTAGGCCAATGGAATTGAGAGTATTTAGGCCCCCAGGGGACAATAAGAAAAAGGTAGGTGTTAGAAACCCATGAATGAGCACACACACACACACACACACACACACACACACACACACACACACACACACACACACACACACACACACACACACACACACAGGTATACATCATGAAAGAGTCAGAAAAAAAGATGAAGAGGTAGGGAAAAAGTTGTTGAGAAAGGGTGGACAGAAAGAAACCCGAAAAGGAGAGATGGAAGGAGATGGAAAGAGATGGAAAATGCTGAAAGATATAGAGAGAAGAAATGGAAGAACTAGTGAGGCGGAAAGAGAGATGAAGAGAAAGAGATGAAGAGAGAGATGGGTGAGGAGAGAGAGATGTGGAGAGAGAGAGAGAGAGAGAGAGAGAGAGAGAGAGAGAGAGAGGGGGAGAGGGGGATATCTCGTGACCCTGCTCTGCTGATTGTGACTCTGTGGCGCTTCCCTCTCCAGCTGTGATTAGACACAGGTGCTCCTCACCAGCCAATTTCACACTTCTGAGCAGTTGTGTGTGTGTGTGTGTGTGTGGACGTGTTTAACTATTCTTGTGGGGACCAGAAGTCAGGACATTTTGTTAGTCCCCACGAGGTCAAATGCTATTTCTAGGGGGTTTAGGGTTAAGGTTAGAATTCGTGTTAGAATTACGTTAAGGGTCAGGGTTAGGAGCTAGGGTAAGTTTTAGGGTTAGGTGCTAGGGTTAGGTTTCGGGTTAGGGTTAAGGTTAGGGATATGGAAATTAGGATTTTGAACGAGACTGAATTGTGTGTCCCCACAAAGTTAGTTTTACAAGACTGTGAGAGAGAGAGAGAGAGAGAGAGAGAGAGAGAGAGAGAGAGAGAGAGAGAGAGAGAGACAGAGAGAGAGAGAGAGAGAGTGTGCGTGTGTGTGCATGCGTATGTGCATGCGTATGTGTGTGTGTGTGTGTGTGTGTGTGTGTGTGTGTGTGTGTGTGTGTGTGTGTGTGTGTGTCTGTGTGTGTGTGTGTGTGTGTGTGTGTGTGTGTGTGTGTGTGTGTGTGTGTGTGTGTGTGTGTGTGTGTGTGTGTGTGTGTGGTGTTACAGTACATTAAGGAAGTATTTGGAGTTCCTCTGTCGGTCAGTAAATTAGTCCATTCGCTCCCATAACAATTCTTAGATGTTAACTATAGTCTCTCCACCAATGGATATCCACTGAGTGTATAAAACATTAAGAACACCTGCTCATTCACATTTACATTTACATTTTAGTCATTTAGCAGACGCTCTTATCCAGAGCGACTTACAGTAGAGTGCATACATTTTATTACATTTTTAAATACCATGACATAGACTGACCAGGTGAAAGCTATGATCCTTTATTGATGTCACTTGTTAAAATCCACTTCAATCAGTGTAGATGAAGAGGAGAAAGGTTAAACATTGTACATTTTTCCTAATATTTAGTTGCACCCCCTTTTGCCCTCAGATCAGCCTCAATTCGCTGGGGCATGGACTCTACAAGGTGTCAAAGGCCTTCCACAGGGATGCTGGCCCATGATGACTCCAATGCTTCTCACAGTTGTGTCAAGTTGGCTGTATGTCCTTTGGGTGGTGGACCCTTCTTGATACACACGGGAAAGTGTTGAGCGTAAAAAACCCTGCAGCGTTGCAGTTCTTGACACAAACCGGTGCGCGTGGCACCTACTACCATACCCCGCTCAAAACCACTTAAATATCTTATCTTACCCATTCACCCTCTGAATGGCACACATACACAATCCATGTTTCAATTGTCTCAAGGCTTAAAAATGCTTCTTTAACCTGTCTCCTCCACTTCATCTACACTGATTGAAGTGGATTTAAAAAAGTGACATCAATCATAGCTTTCACCTAGATTCACCTGGTCAGTCACAGTGCCTTGCAAAATGATTCACCCCCTTGGCATTTTTCCTATTTTGTTGCATTACAACCTGTAATTTAAATTGATTTTTATTTGAATTTCATGTAATGGACATACACAAAATAGTCCAAATTGTTGAAGTGAAATGAAAAAAACAACTTGTTTAAAAAAATTCAAAAAACGGAAAAAACGGAAAAGTGGTGCGTACATATGTATTCACCCCCTTTACTATGAAGCCCTAAATAAGATTTGGTGCAACCAATTACCTTCAGAAGTCACATAATTAGTTAAATAAAGTCCACCTGTGTGCAATCTAAGTGTCACGTGATCTGTCACATGATCTCAGTATATATACACCTGTTCTGAAAGGCCCCAGAATCTGCAACACCCCTAAGCAAGGGGCACCACCAAGCAAGCGACACAATGAAGACCCAGTAGTTCTCAAAACAGGTTAGAGACAAAGTTGTGGAGAAGTATAGATAAGGGTTGGGTTATAAAAAAATATCTGAAACTTTGAACATCCCACGGAGCACCATTAAATCCATTATTCACAAATGTAAAGAATATGACACCACAACAAACCTGCCAAGAGAGGCCCGCCCACCAAAACTCACGGACCAGGCAAGGAGGGCATTAATCAGAGAGGCAACAAACAAAGAGACCAAAGATAACCTTGAATGAGCTGCACAGTGGAGATTGGAGTATCTGTCCATAGGACCACTTTAAGCCGTACACTCCACAGAGCAGGGCTTTATGGAAGAGGGACCAGAAAAAAGCCATTGCTTAAAGAAAAGAATAAGCCAACACGTTTGGTGTTCGCCAAAAGGCATGTGGGAGACTCCCCAAACCAACGGAAGAAGGTACTCTGGCTAGATTAGACAACAATTTAGCTTTTTGGCCATCAAGGAAAACACTATTTCTGGCTCAAACCCAACACCTCCCATCACCCCGAGAATACCATCCCCACAGTGAAGCATGGTGGTGGCAGCATCATGCTATGGGGATGTTTTTAATCGGCAAGGACTGAGAAACTGGTCAGAATTGAAGGAATGCTAAATACAGGGAAATTCTTGAGGGAAACCTGTTTCAGTCTTCAAGAGATTTGAGACTGGGATGGAGGTTCACCTTCCAGCAGGACAATGACCCTAAGCATACTGCTAAAGCAACACTCGAGTGGTTTAAGGGGAAACATTTAAATGTCTTGGAATGGCCTAATCAAAGCCCAGACCTCAATCCAATTGAGAATCTATGGTATGACTTAGAGAATTCTGTACACCAGTGGAAACCCATCCAAATTGAAGGAGCTGGAGCAGTTTTGCCTTGAAGAATGGGAAAAAATCCCAGTGGCTAGGTGTGCCAAGTTTATAGAGACATACCCCAAGAGACTTGCAACTGTAATTGCTGAAAAAGGTGGCTCTACAAAGTATTGACTTTGGGGGGAGGGGGGATGAATAATTATGCACGCTCAAGTTCAATTTTTTTGGTCTAATTTCTTGTTTGTTTCACAATAAAAAAATATTTTGCATCTTCAAAGTGGTAGGCATGTTGTGTAAATCAAATGATACAAACCCCCCAAAAACTCTATTTTAATTCCAGGTTGTAAGGCAACAAAATAGGAAAAATGCCAAGGGGGCGAATACTTTCGCAAGTCACTGTATGTCATGGTGTTCTTAATGTTTTGTACACTCAATGTGTACTTGCTGTCTCTGTCTCTGCCTTGCCGGTTCCCCTCTTTCCACTGGGATTCTCTGCCTCTAACCCTATTACAGGGGCTGAGTCACTGACTTACTGGTGTTCTTCCATGCCGTCCATGGGAGGGGTGCGTCACTTGAGTGGGTTGAGTCACTGACGTGGTCTTCCTGTCTGGGTTGGCGCCCCCCCTTGGGTTGTGCCATGGCAGAAATCTTTGTGGGCTATACTCGGCCTTGTCTTCGGACGGTAAGTTGGTGGTTGTAGACATCCCTCTAGTGGTGTGGGGGCTGTGCTTTGGCAAAGTGGGTGGGGTTATATCCTGCCTGTTTGGCCCTGTCCGGAGGTATCATCGGATGGGGCCACAGTGTCTTCTGATCCCTCCTGTCTCAGCCTCCAGTATTTATGCTGCAGTAGTTTATGTGTCGGGGGGCTAGGGTCAGTCTGTTACATCTGGAGTATTTCTCTTGTCTTATCCGGTGTCCTGTGTGAATTTAAATATGCTCTCTCTAATTCTCGCTTTCTCTCTTTCTTTCTTTCTTTCTCTCGGAGGACCTGAGCCAATTGCGTTTATTGCGTTTGCAACAAATAATCTGCTCAGACCCCAACCAAGGAGCATTAAAAGTCGTGCTATAAATTCTCAGACAACCCAAAGATTCCTTGATGCCCTTCCAGACTCCCTCTGCCTACCCAAGGACGTCAGAGGACAAAAATCAGTTAACCACCTAACCGAGGAACTCAATTTAACTTTGCGCAATACCCTAGATGCAGTTGCACCACTAAAAACTAAAAACATCTGTCATAAGAAACTAGCTCCATGGTATACAGAAAATACACGAGCTCTGAAGCAAGCTTCCAGAAAATTGGAACGGAAATGGCGCCACACCAAACTGTAAGTCTTCCGACTAGCTTGGAAAGACAGTACCGTGCAGTATCGAAGAGCCCTCACTGCTGCTCGATCATCCTATTTTTCCAACTTAATTGAGGAAAATAAGAACAATCCGAAATGTCTTTTTGATACTGTCGCAAAGCTAACTAAAAAGCAGCATTCGCAAATGGAGGATGGCTTTCACTTCAGCAGTAATACATTTATGAACTTCTTTGAGGAAAAGATCATGATCATTAGAAAGCAAATTACAGACTCCTCTTTAAATCTGCGTATTCCTCCAAAGCTCCATTGTCCTGAGTCTGCAAAACTCTGCCAGGACCTAGGATCAAGGGAGATACTAAGGTGTTTTAGCACTATATCTCTTGACACAATGATGAAAATAATCATGGCCTCTAAACCCTCAAGCTGCATACTGGACCCTATTCCAACTAAACTACTGAAAGAGCTGCTTCCTGTGCTTGGCCCTCCTATGTTGAACATAATAAACGTCTCTCTATCCACCGGATGTGTACCAAGCTCACTAAAAGTGGCAGTAATAAAGCCTCTCTTGAAAAAGCCGAATCTTGACCCAGAAATTATAAAAAACTATCGGCCTATATCTAATCTTCCATTCCTCTCAACATTTTTAGAAAAAGCTGTTGCGCAGCAACTCACTGCCTTCCTGAAGACAAACAATGTATACGAAATGCTTCAGTCTGGTTTCAGACCCCATCAAAGCACTGAGACTGCACTTGTGAAGGTGGTAAATGACCTTTTAATGACGTCAGACCGAGGCTCTGCATCTGTCCTCGTGCTCCTAGATCTTAGTGCTGCTTTTGATACCATCCATCACCACATTCTTTTGGAGAGATTGGAAACCCAAATTGGTCTACATGGACAAGTTCTGGCCTGGTTTAGATCTTATCTGTTGGAAAGATATCAGTTTGTCTCTGTGAATGGTTTGTCCTCTGACAAATCAATTGTAAATTTCGGTGTTCATCAAGGTTCCATTTTAGGACCACTATTGTTTTCACTATATATTTTACCTCTTGGGGATGTCATTCGAAAACATAATGTTAAATTTCACTGCTATGCGGACGACACACAGCTGTACATTTCAATGAAACATGGTGAAGCCCCAACATTGCCCTCGCTAGAAGCCTGTGTTTCAGACATAAAGAAGTGGATGGCTGCAAACTTTCTACTTTTAAACTCGGACAAAACAGAGATGCTTGTTCTAGGTCCCAAGAAACAAAGAGATCTTCTGTTGAATCTGACAATTAATCTGGATGGTTGTACAGTCGTCTCAAATAAAACTGTCAAGGACCTTGGCGTTACTCTGGACCCTGATCTCTCTTTGGAAGAACATATCAAGAACATATTTTTCCATCTACGTAACATTGCAAAAATCAGAAACTTTCTGTCCAAAAATGATGCAGAAAAATGAATCCATGCTTTTGTTACTTCTAGGCTGGACTACTGCAATGCTCTACTTTCCGGCTACCCGGATAAAGCACTAAACAAACTTCAGTTAGTGCTAAATACGGCTGCTAGAATCCTGACTAGAACCAAAAAATTTGATCATATTACTCCAGTGCTAGCCTCCCTACACTGGCTTCCTGTTAAGACAAGGGCTGATTTCAAGGTTTTACTGCTAACCTACAAAGCATTACATGGGCTTGCTCCTACCTATCTTTCCAATTTGGTCCTGCCGTACATACCTACACGTACGCTACGGTCACAAGACGCAGGCCTCCTAATTGTCCCTAGAATTTCTAAGCAAACGGCTGGAGGTAGGGCTTTCTCCTATAGAGCTCCATTTTTATGGAATGGTCTGCCTACCCATGTGAGAGATGCAGACTCAGTCTCAACCTTTAAGTCTTTACTGAAGACTTATCTCTTCAGTAGGTCCTATGATTAAGTATAATCTGGCCCAGGAGTGTGAAGGTGAACGGAAAGGCTGGAGCAACGAACCGCCCTTGCTGTCTCTGCCTTGCCGGTTCCCCTCTCTCCACTGGGATTCTCTGCCTCTAACCCTATTACACGGGCTGAGTCACTGGCTTACTGGTGTTCTTCCATGCCGTCCATGGGAGGGGTGCGTCACTTGAGTGGGTTGAGTCACTGACGTGGTCTTCCTGTCTGGGTTGGCGCCCCCCCTTGGGTTGTGCCATGGCGGAAATCTTTGTGGGCTATACTCGGCCTTGTCTTCGGACGGTAAGTTGGTGGTTGTAGACATCCCTCTAGTGGTGTGGGGGCTGTGCTTTGGCAAAGTGGGTGGGGTTATATCCTGCCTGTTTGGCCCTGTCCGGGGGTATCATCGGATGGGGCCACAGTGTCTTCTGATCCCTCCTGTCTCAGCCTCCAGTATTTATGCTGCAGTAGTTTATGTGTCGGGGGGCTAGGGTCAGTCTGTTACATCTGGAGTATTTCTCTTGTCTTATCCGGTGTCCTGTGTGAATTTAAATATGCTCTCTCTAATTCTCGCTTTCTCTCTTTCTTTCTCTCGGAGGACCTGAGCCCTAGGACCATGCCTCAGGACTACCTGGCATGATGACTCCTTGCTGTCCCCAGTCCACCTGGCCAAGCTGCTGCTCCAGTTTCAACTGTTCTGCCTGCGGCTATGGAACCCTGACCTGTTCACCGGACGTGCTTGTTGCACCCTCGACAACTACTATGATTATTATTATTTGACCATGCTGGTCATTTATGAACATTTTAACATCTTGACCATGTTCTGTTATAATATCCACCCGGCACAGCCAGAAGAGGACTGGCCACCCCTCATAGCCTGGTTCCTCTCTAGGTTTCTTCCTAGGTTTTTGGCCGTTCTAGGGAGTTTTTCCTAGGGAGTTTTTCCTAGCCACCGTGCTTCTTTCACATGCATTGCTTGCTGTTTGGGGTTTTAGGCTGGGTTTCTGTACAGCACTTTGAGATTTCAGCTGATGTACGAAGGGCTATATAAATAAATTTGATTTGATTTGATTTGTATGTGAACATTTAACACTAGAAGCACAGTGTATGCTGTCCCCCATCTAATGAACCCACTGGGACAATAGTACATGTGGCACCGTGTCGACATAACCCTGGGCAACAGGTCTAATCCTGCACTTAACCATGTAAAGATTGCAGAGGGCAGCTGCATTAAAACAACAATAACACGGATAATGTCCACAGGGACTTTCTCCAATGAGATCAGCACTTTCCTTCCTTTCAGATAAGTGGACTACATAAGGAAAGAGTGTTCGAGTACCGACTGCGTCTGAGCCAGTCAGAACATATGTATTCTTACCTCAGAGCGTGGAGGGAGAGACAGGGAAGGAGATGGAAAGTGAGGGAGAGAGAGGGAGAGGGAGAGATAGATGGAGGAGAGAGACATGGAAGGTGATAATGAGTGTGTAATGAAAGAGATGGAGGGTAATAGAACTAAGCCCCCCGGGTCACTACTTCTCATTTACACATCTAGGAAGCAGGCAGACAGACAGACACCTGAGCAGACACAGCTGCAGTCATGACAAATACCAACCCACGCACCCTTCTGGACTGCACCCTTCTACTCACTTTACCTCGCCGCCGAAATGCCAAAATGTTCCCCTTTGCCTTCTTTCCTTCCTAGAGCTCCTGGGCTTGAATTTTATTCCTGTCATTGTGGCTGTATACCCCACACTGCAGCATGAACCTTCTACTTCCAACACGCAGACTCAGTTGTGTGCTGTTAACACGTTAACGTGTGTATGAGTGCATGTGTGTATTTGTGCATTTTGAATTAGAATTTTTATTTAACCTTTCTTTAATTAGGCAAGTCAGTTAGGAACAAATTCTTATTTACAATGACGGCCTACCCCGGCCAAACCCTAACCCGGATGACGCTGGGCCAATTGTGCGTCGCCCTATGGGACTCCCAATTACGGCCGTTTGTGATACAGCCTGGAATCAAACCAGGGTCTGTAGTGACACCTCTAGCACTAAGATGCAGTGCCTTAGACTGCTGCACCACTCGGGAGCCCATGTACAGTAGTATGTGTGTATATCACGTGTAGGACTAGTGAGACAGCAAAGTAGAGAGAGCAGCCTCAGTCCTGAGCCAAAGCTGCTACGACTCCTAGCAGAGACATATCAAACATTATAGCAGATGAGGGAGCAGCAAATCCTCACATGCAAATACATGGATTCTCTCTCTCTCTCTTCCTCTCTCTCTCTCTGTCCTGAGGCTTCGTTGGGTTGGTAGTGGTTCGTGAACTGAGCCTCTGGACCTCAGTAGACTCTTTTCTATGGTCACCTTTTGGCATTTGAGGGCTTTGTAATGGGAGGAGTGGGGGTAACTTGTTTCTAAATTATCATGCAATTTGGTGCCTATTTTTTGGATATTAATCAGAAGAGGGAATTGGTCTAATTCTGCTCTGCTTGCGTTGTTTGGAGTTTTTATCTGTACTCTGATGATGCTCTCAGTCTCTCAATCTCTCTCGGTCTCTCACTCTCTCGGTCTCCCGTTCTCGGTATCTCTCTCTTGGCCTCGGTCTCTCGGCCAGTTAAACTCGCCTCAAACTCAGTCTCTATGTTAGCCAGTCTGGCCAGGTAAACTCACCTTAAACACAGTCTCTATGTTAACCAGTCTGGCCAGTTAAGCTCACCTTAAACATAGTCTCTATGTTAACCAGTCCGGCCAGTTAAGCTCACCTTACATTTAGTATGTACTGTATAGGTAACTGACAAAATAATGGAAACACTTTAGTAAATGAGGGATACAAAGTGTATTGAAAGCCGGTGCTTCTACACAGGTGTGATTTCTGAGTTAATTAAGCAATTAACATCCCATCATGCTTTGAGTCATGTATAAAAATGCTGGGCAGGCCATTATTTTGGCTACCATGGCTATGACTCCATAGGATGACAATGCCGCCATCCACAGAGCACGAGTGGTCACTGAATGGTATGATGAGCATGAAAATGATGTAAACCATACGCCATGGCTGTCTCAGTCACCAGATTTCAACCCAAATTAACACTTATGTGTGATTCGGGAGCGTAATCTGAGACAGCGTTTTCCACCACCATCAACAAAACACCAATTGATGCAATTTCTTGTTGAAGAATG
Source organism: Salmo trutta (assembly GCF_901001165.1). Lineage (NCBI taxonomy): Eukaryota > Metazoa > Chordata > Actinopteri > Salmoniformes > Salmonidae > Salmo > Salmo trutta. The sequence goes on from NC_042959.1 coordinate 34,303,022, forward strand.
GTGTTGCATCCCTCCAATAGAGTTCCAGACACTTGTAGAATCTATGCCAAGGTGCATTGAAGCTGTTCTGGCTCGTGGTGGCCCAACGCCCTATTAAGACACTTTATGTTCCCACCATTAGCTCTGACAAATTCAAAACCCTAGTCATTGGCGACTCCATTACCCACAGTATTAGACTAAAAACTAATCATCCAGCGATCATACACTGTTTACCAGGGGGCAGGGCTACCGACGTTAAGGCTAATCTAAAGACGGTGCTGGCTAAAGCTAAAACTGCCGAGTGTAGAGAGTATAGAGATATTGTTATCCACGTCGGCACCAACGATGTTAGGATGAAACAGTTAGAGGTCACCAAGCGCAACATAGCTTCAGCGTGTAAATCAGCTAGAAAGATGTGTCGGCATCGATTAATTGTCTCTGGCCCCCTCCCAGTTAGGGGGAGTGATGAGCTCTACAGCAGAGTCTCACAACTCAATCGCTGGATGAAAACTGTTTTCTGCCCCTCCCAAAAGATAGAATTTGTAGATAATTGGCCCTCTTTCTGGGACTCACCCACAAACAGGACCAAGCCTGGCCTGTTGAGGAGTGACGGACTCCATCCTAGCTGGAGGGGTGCTCTCATCTTATCTACGAACATAGACAGGGCTCTAACTCCCCTAGCTCCACAATGAAATAGGGTGCAGGCCAGGCAGCAGGCTGTTAGCCAGCCTGCCAGCTTAGTGGAGTCTGCCATTAGCACAGTCAGCGTAGTCAGCTTAGCTTTCCCCATTGAGACCGTGTCTGTGCCTCGATCTAGGTTGGGCAAAATTAAAGATGGCGGTGTTCGCTTTAGCAATCTCACTAGTATAAAGACCTCCTCCATTCCTGCCATTATTGAAAGAGATTGTGATACCTCACATCTCAAAATTGGGTTACTTAATGTTAGATCCCTCACTTCCAAGGCAGTTATAGTCAATGAACTAATCACTGATCATAATCTTGATGTGATTGGCCTGACTGAAACATGGCTTAAGCCTGATGAATATACTGTGTTAAATGAGGCCTCACCCCCTGGTTACACTAGTGACCATACCCCCCGTGCATCCGGCAAAGGCGGAGGTGTTGCTAACATTTATGATAGCAAATTTCAATTTACAAAAAAAAAAAATGACGTTTTCGTCTTTTGAGCTTCTAGTCATGAAATCTATGCAGCCTACTCAATCACTTTTTATAGCTACTGTTTACAGGCCTCCTGGGCCATATGCAGTGTTCCTCACTGAGTTCCCTGAATTCCTATCGGATCTTGTAGTCATAGCAGATAATATTCAAATTTTTGGTGACTTTAACATTCACATGGAAAAGTCCACAGACCCACTCCAAAAGGCTTTCGGAGCCATCATCGACTCAGTGGGTTTTGTTCAACATGTCTCTGGACCTACACACTGCCACAGTCATACTCTGGACCTAGTTTTGTCCCATGGAATAAATGTTGTGGATCTTAATGTTTTTCCTCATAATCCTGGATTATCGGACCACCATTTTATTGCGTTTGCAATTGCAACAAATAATCTGCTCAGACCCCAACCAAGGAGCATTAAAAGTCGTGCTATAAATTCTCAGACAACCCAAAGATTCCTTGATGCCCTTCCAGACTCCCTCTGCCTACCCAAGGACGTCAGAGGACAAAAATCAGTTAACCACCTAACCGAGGAACTCAATTTAACCTTGCGCAATACCCTAGATGCAGTTGCACCACTAAAAACTAAAAACATCTGTCATAAGAAACTAGCTCCCTGGTATACAGAAAATACACGAGCTCTGAAGCAAGCTTCCAGAAAATTGGAACGGAAATGGCGCCACACCAAACTGTAAGTCTTCCGACTAGCTTGGAAAGACAGTACCGTGCAGTATCGAAGAGCCCTCACTGCTGCTCGATCATCCTATTTTTCCAACTTAATTGAGGAAAATAAGAACAATCCGAAATGTCTTTTTGATACTGTCGCAAAGCTAACTAAAAAGCAGCATTCGCAAATGGAGGATGGCTTTCACTTCAGCAGTAATACATTTATGAACTTCTTTGAGGAAAAGATCATGATCATTAGAAAGCAAATTACAGACTCCTCTTTAAATCTGCGTATTCCTCCAAAGCTCCATTGTCCTGAGTCTGCAAAACTCTGCCAGGACCTAGGATCAAGGGAGATACTAAGGTGTTTTAGCACTATATCTCTTGACACAATGATGAAAATAATCATGGCCTCTAAACCCTCAAGCTGCATACTGGACCCTATTCCAACTAAACTACTGAAAGAGCTGCTTCCTGTGCTTGGCCCTCCTATGTTGAACATAATAAACGGCTCTCTATCCACCGGATGTGTACCAAGCTCATTAAAAGTGGCAGTAATAAAGCCTCTCTTGAAAAAGCCGAATCTTGACCCAGAAATTATAAAAAACTATCGGCCTATATCGAATCTTCCATTCCTCTCAAAATTTTTAGAAAAAGCTGTTGCGCAGCAACTCACTGCCTTCCTGAAGACAAACAATGTATACGAAATGCTTCAGTCTGGTTTTAGACCCCATCATAGCACTGAGACTGCACTTGTGAAGGTGGTAAATGACCTTTTAATGACGTCAGACCGAGGCTCTGCATCTGTCCTCGTGCTCCTAGATCTTAGTGCTGCTTTTGATACCATCGATCACCACATTCTTTTGGAGAGATTGGAAACCCAAATTGGTCTACATGGACAAGTTCTGGCCTGGTTTAGATCTTATCTGTTGGAAAGATATCAGTTTGTCTCTGTGAATGGTTTGTCCTCTGACAAATCAATTGTAAATTTCGGTGTTCCTCAAGGTTCCATTTTAGGACCACTATTGTTTTCACTATATATTTTACCTCTTGGGGATGTCATTCGAAAACATAATGTTAAATTTCACTGCTATGCGGACGACACACAGCTGTACATTTCAATGAAACATGGTGAAGCCCCAACATTGCCCTCGCTAGAAGCCTGTGTTTCAGACATAAAGAAGTGGATGGCTGCAAACTTTCTACTTTTAAACTCGGACAAAACAGAGATGCTTGTTCTAGGTCCCAAGAAACAAAGAGATCTTCTGTTGAATCTGACAATTAATCTGGATGGTTGTACAGTCGTCTCAAATAAAACTGTCAAGGACCTCGGCGTTACTCTGGACCCTGATCTCTCTTTGGAAGAACATATCAAGACTGTTTCAAGGACAGCTTTTTTCCATCTACGTAACATTGCAAAAATCAGAAACTTTCTGTCCAAAAATGATGTAGAAAAATGAATCCATGCTTTTGTTACTTCTAGGCTGGACTACTGCAATGCTCTACTTTCCGGCTACCCGGATAAAGCACTAAACAAACTTCAGTTAGTGCTAAATACGGCTGCTAGAATCCTGACTAGAACCAAAAAATTTGATCATATTATTCCAGTGCTAGCCTCCCTACACTGGCTTCCTGTTAAGGCAAGGGCTGATTTCAAGGTTTTACTGCTAACCTACAAAGCATTACATGGGCTTGCTCCTACCTATCTTTCCGATTTGGTCCTGCCGTACATACCTACACGTACGCTACGGTCACAAGACGCAGGCCTCCTAATTGTCCCTAGAATTTCTAAGCAAACGGCTGGAGGTAGGGCTTTCTCCTATAGAGCTCCATTTTTATGGAATGGTCTGCCTACCCATGTGAGAGACGCAGACTCAGTCTCAACCTTTAAGTCTTTACTGAAGACTTATCTCTTCAGTAGGTCCTATGATTAAGTATAATCTGGCCCAGGAGTGTGAAGGTGAACGGAAAGGCTGGAGCAACGAACCGCCCTTGCTGTCTCTGCCTTGCCGGTTCCCCTCTCTCCACTGGGATTCTCTGCCTCTAACCCTATTACACGGGCTGAGTCACTGGCTTACTGGTGTTCTTCCATGCCGTCCATGGGAGGGGTGCGTCACTTGAGTGGGTTGAGTCACTGACGTGGTCTTCCTGTCTGGGTTGGCGCCCCCCCCTTGGGTTGTGCCAGGGCGGAGATCTTTGTGGGCTATACTCGGCCTTGTCTTAGGACGGTAAGTTGGTGGTTGGAGACATCCCTCTAGTGGTGTGGGGGCTGTGCTTTGGCAAAGTGGGTGGGGTTATATCCTGCCTGTTTGGCCCTGTCCGGGGGTATCATCGGATGGGGCCACAGTGTCTTCTGATCCCTCCTGTCTCAGCCTCCAGTATTTATGCTGCAGTAGTTTATGTGTCGGGGGGCTAGGGTCAGTCTGTTACATCTGGAGTCTTTCTCTTGTCTTATCCGGTGTCCTGTGTGAATTTAAATATGCTCTCTCTAATTCTCGCTTTCTCTCTTTCTTTCTCTCGGAGGACCTGAGCCCTAGGACCATGCCTCAGGACTACCTGGCATGATGACTCCTTGCTGTTCCCAGTCCACCTGGCCGTGCTGCTGCTCCAGTTTCAACTGTTCTGCCTGCGGCTATGGAACCCTGACCTGTTCACCGGACGTGCTTGTTGCACCCTCGACAACTACTATGATTATTATTATTTGACCATGCTGGTCATTTATGAACATTTTAACATCTTGACCATGTTCTGTTATAATATCCACCCGGCACAGCCAGAAGAGGACTGGCCACCCCTCATAGCCTGGTTCCTCTCTAGGTTTCTTCCTAGGTTTTTGGCCTTTCTAGGGAGTTTTTCCTAGGGAGTTTTTCCTAGCCACCATGCTTCTTTCACATGCATTGCTTGCTGTTTGGGGTTTTAGGCTGGGTTTCTGTACAGCACTTTGAGATATCAGCTGATGTACGAAGGGCTATATAAATAAATTTGATTTGATTTGATGTTGGTGTTTCCATTATTTTGGCAGTTACCTGTATGTTAGCCAGTCTGGCCAGTTAAACTCACCTTAAACTCAGTCTCTATGTTAGCCAGTCTGGCCAGTTCGTTGCTGAGCTCCAGGGCGGTGAGGACAGGGTCTTCACTGCTCAGGGACAGGTAGGCAGCACTGGCCAGCCCTTTATAAGCGTTCATCCTGGAGCGGGAGTGGCTGAATGAGTCTCTCTTCTGCTTCTCTACACACTCATTGCACTTACAGAAGTAGTCATGAGGCCTCTCGATGCGGGCCCCCTTGGTGAGCAGGATATGCACAATCTCATACTCCTGACAGTGTGCTGCTAGGATGACTGGGGTGACGTCGTGGGAAAAGCGTGTCCCGTCTTCATCGTAAGCGTAAAAATCGTCATCCCGTAGCTCCTGTTCGAGGGGACTCTGGGTGAGCCGCAGCCCTTGGCTGAACGCCGGGTTCGCCAATATGGCTTCCACGATACGCACATACCCTTTAGAGATAGCCAATAAGAGCCCGTCGCCCACTCTGGCTAGCCCATCCATCTTTAGCAACAGCTCAGTCACTTCCAGGTGTTCATTGCCCACCGCCAGCTGCAATGCATTCTGGCCCATGTAGTCCACACAGTTGAAGTTGAGGGTTTTGGACTCCTCCAGCATCTTGCGGACCACGGGGATGTTGCCGTACTCGGCAGCGTCAAGGAAACCCTCTTCCTCGGGCGTCAGGGCCGAGCCGCGCTCGTTAAACATGTAGGCTGGGCCTCGCACAGCCTGGCGACGCCCCTTCTCCCTCAGCGTGGTGTGTCTCCGGTGCATTGCTTCCACTCTAGAAGAGGGGGAGGGTGACAGGGAGAGAGAAAAGGTTATTAAGCAAGGGTTAAACCACTGTAAAATGACACACACACACACAAACACTCAAATAATGCGGCACTGAATCACACAATCCCAAATACTGCATGACATCTAGCTGTCTCTTGCACCACCAGTTCATTTTTTTCTCCATAACTGTGTATTGCCAGTATATCTGCCCTGAGCTGTAAATGCACACATTGCTAGCCTCTCAGAGGAACTGAACGGTTCAATCTGAATCTCTTGAATCAACACAGTGTGCTGCAGGCCCCTCAGACAAAAGCCTCCATTATATGGTTACCTCAAAAACAAACTGTTCAGCTCCTCAAATCACATGTTAGACACACAAAGAGCACCGTAACGCTGAAGCACAACACTCAGTGCTCAACTGCTCTCTGTGTTGAGGAAAATCTATAGACACATTCATTTTCAAATGAATGGAAAAGAGAAACAATATGATAGGTAGAAAAGAGGTAGGGTTAGGGAGCCAGAGAGAGGGAGGGGGGATGGAGCAAGAGAAAGAGAGAGATAGGAGGGAGAAGAGGCAGTGAAGTTTCTGCATTGAAAAGGATGAAATGTACAACAACTGCATACAATATGCTATCAACAACTAGGGTAACAGGCTTACTCTTTTAGCATTTTGTCCTAGAATTTAGTCTTCATGAAAGGGCTAGATTAAAACTTTGTTTGAGAAATAGAGGTGGTTACAAAACACAGTCCACTAACCCCTAGTGTAGATGTCTGCATCCGTGCGGAAGAACCGTTTTATTCTTATTTTAATTGCGGTTTTATTAATCACAATCCGTCTGATTAAGCTAGAGACTTCCTGGTTTTTGACTTTTTGGCCTTCCGCATCTGTGAAATGTCTGCAAAGTCTGAATGGTTTGAGCTACAAACTAATATGATCCCACTATGGAAAGTTGAGACTCTCACGAACAAGAAAGTGTCCATTTTGCTCTACGAAGCTTCACAGAACCAGGGTTACACATGTAACTTTTTGGTTTTTGTCCCTGATGCTTTCCTATATCTCTCAGATGCATTACAGACACCTCAAACCATATTTCCTTTTTATGTATTTTTTAATTTATTTTTTGCCATGTATGAATGTATTATTCAATGCGTTGCTATGGGGCTAATAACACTAAGGACAAATTCAATGTTTCATCAGATAATTATTTGTTTATTTTTTGGGATACCTACAGGGGTCCTAAAACTCTAAATCAAATAGCTAAATGGTCCATCTTATGGCCATATTAAAACAATTCAATTTGTTAGCTCAGTATATATCGCCATCTACAGGCTTCGTTTTTAGGGGCTAAACAAAGCCATCACAGGTGGAAAACGGAGGAGTGTCGGGAGAATTGGAGAACAGGTGAAAATGGGAACCTATTCACGCGGGGAACGTTCCCCAGGGGCATCAAAGGATGTGGGACTGAGAAGATGAAGTGAGCTCACTCATGCAACGCTGTGTGTATGAGTGAGTAAGTGTTCATTCTGGTACTCTTTTTTTCAGATTTTGTCTAGTCTTAGTCATTTTGACTAAAATATCATTAAGTCTTAGTTACAGTTTTGTCATTTGAATAATGATTTAGTATTGTCAAAATGACAAAAACAGTGGGCCATTTTAGTCACCTTACATTTCTATCATTAACCTATAGTAAACATAAACCCCTGACTTCCATGTGCACAAAGATACAAAGCCTTGTCCTACCAACATGTTTCTCTGCATAACATCCTGTTCTCTTCCCAACAGAAGAGATATGACAAACATGTATAAGAATATATAACAATTTTCCGCCAATGTAAATTCCTAATTCAGCCTATATCGATATTGCACATTACCAAACAAACAGACAAACACAAGCAGAGAGAGTAGCACAATCACCAGATAGTGCGGCAAAGTTTGGCCAAGTATAATGGGTTGCACTTCTGCCACTCGGTTGCGTCATTGCCATTGTTCAATGTTCCACTGACGGCGCAGCCAAATTGATGAACAAAAGTTGAAGAGCTAATGACTTTGAACGAGAGCTAAAGACGGTTTCGCCCAGTGATATAGTCGAGTCAATAAACCTGAAGTTTCGAATCGAGTCCCACGTCCCTTGTGCTCGAGTCCTGGTCCAAGTGCTCAAGTCTGAGTCACTGGGTGCATATTTACTCATAAATAAAGTTATTTACCCAGTCAGATATAGTGTAGTGGCAAGAGCCATTTTGCCAATAAATTGTTTGCTATCCATTCCATTCTTTATATGCGACCACATTTTTGCATATAGGCTACTGGTAATGTTACCAGGGCCACACTCAGTTTCAAAACGAGCGTCGCAGATAGAAATTCCATGAATTGAGCCGACATTATTCCTTATCCAACACGTCAGAGAGGCATGTTTGTTTTACATATATAGAAATATTCTATCGGAATGTTCCAAAACTTTGCGTCCTGCTCAGTGGTGGTTCTAGACCATTTCAACTGGGGGGGCCAAGCTGGGGCCAGTTGTAACGTCAGAGGGGCCAGCTACATTAGACGTTATTGTTGTCATATCGTTTTCTTCACTGCATTGCAGGCATTAGCAGGCAAAAGACAATGTTCATAACCATCATCGTTGCCACTGTCTAATAACAGATGTAAAAAAAGAACGATAGCAAAAATTAGTTATGTAAAAATTATTTCATACTCCACATTTAGGGGGGCCACAAGGGGGTCCAAAATTGTTGTCACAGGGGTACTACTATTTTTGTTGATGACATTAACAACGGTCTGTGTTTGTGCATGTTTATTGTGTTTGTGTGTGATTATACGGTACAAAGCCCACCGTTTATGGGTATTGACTTAAATTTACAGTCGATCAGAGCTGTGTGTGGTAGACTGGAAATCAATGGAATAGAGCCAAAACAGAGAACCGAGCAAAAGCCCTTATGACACACACCTAGTGAGCTTCAGCACAATGTCAACACGTTAGAATTACAATTGATAGAACCGACATTCTCATTCAAATCAATGCTCCATTCTAATTATATGGCTGGCGCTGCCCATGCTCAGTTGACGTCCGTCCAGGTAAATAGGACATTGAGATCACTTCAAAACCGGCCACTAGGGGCAACGGTGAGCGCTATTACCATAGAGTAGTCTTGGGGTTTGCTAGGGTGTGGACGGGGATGGTGGATGGGAGTAAACCACGGGCTCAGGCTCTGAGGGTCGAGTGTTTAATCCCAGTGCTAGGTACTTGTTATTAAATGTTTTGTTTTAAAACTATATCAAACCTTAACCCCTACCTTAACCATAAAATTGTTTTTGTTTTATCCCTATGCCAAACCTTAGCCCTTAACTTAACCAATGTTAACCTTTGATTCTGCAGTGAGACTGTGAGAGCTTATTGCAGAGTGATTGAATGAGTAAGCTGTGAAGAAGGTCGATGGGAGATGCCCTAATTGTTTTTTTTTTAAAGGATTCCTAGTCCTCTCTCTGCTGTGGTGGCACACGCACACACACGCACACACACACACACACACACACACACACACACACACACACACACACACACACACACACACACACACACACACACACACACACACAAACACACATAATTGCCAGCAGCTACCATCATGGGCTGTGAGAGCCACTTAGATCAGTAAACCCTGTGTGTTTTTATGTCTGTCATGTCCCTCAGCTCAGGGTGGAACAGAGAACCCATTAACTCCACAACCACTGAGACGAAATAGTCCCACAAACACACACACATACACACACACCCAAAATTGATTTCCATTCAAAATCCTATTTTCTCTAACCCCTAATGCTAGGCCTTCCAGGAACCCTAACCCTAACTCCTAAACCTAATTCTAACCCTAACCAAAAGTGTAACACAAAACCTACCCCTAAGGTTAAAATAGCCTTTGTCCTCGTTGGGACGTGGGATATGTCCCCATGAGGGAGAATTTTCCTTGTTTTACTATCTTTGTGGGGACTTTTGGAGATTTCCAGTACCCCCCTCAAACACACGGGAACAACTACTACTACGGCTACTACTACTACTACTACCAGGGTTGGGTAGGTTACTTTCTGAATGTCATCTTTTACAGTTACTTATTACCTGTCCACAATTGTAATCAGTAACGTAATTTTTGGATTACCCAAACTTAGTAACGTAATCTGATTACTTTCCGTTACTTTTTGATTACTTCCCCCTTTAATGACAACTTTCACATTAGGGTTGTTATTTTAAGCATTTAGTGATGTCTTACACAGTTTTAGTAAAACGTTATGATTTAATGTCTAATGATTGTTTAGTGACAAGAAAAAGCGGAAATTGCTTCTCTGTAATGTTTTTAAGTAGGATCCCTGAGATGACTAAAACAAGAAATTATTGACAGTCATTTTAAGTGATCTATATAGCCCCTTTTGTAGTTTTCTGATCATATTGGAACTCATTGTTATACAATGCATTTGGAAAGTATTCAGGCCCGTTAACTTTTTCCACATTTTGTTACATTACAGCCTTTTTCTAAAATTGATTCAATATATTTTTTCCTCAATCTACGCACAATACCCCACAATGATAAAGAAAAACCATTAAAAAAATAAATAATTGTCCCGAAGCCACTCCCGCGTTGTCTTGGCTGTGTGCTTAGGGTCGATGTCCTGTTGGAAGGTGAACCTTCACCCCAGTTTGAGGTCCTGAGTGCTCAGGAGCAGGTTTTCATCAAGGATCTCTCTGAACTTTGCTCCGTTCATCTTTCCCTCAATCCTGACTAGTCTCCCAGTCCCTGCCGCTGAAAAACATCCCCACAGCATGATGCCGCCGCCATCATGCTTCACCGTAGGGATGGTGCCAGGTTTCCTCCAGACGTGATGCTTGGCATTCAGACCAAAGAGTTCAATCTTGGTTTCATCAGACCAGAGAATCTTGTTTCTCATGGTCTGAGAGTCCTTTAGGTGGCTTTTGGCAAACTCCAAGCGACCTGTCATGTGCCTTTTACTGAGAGTGGCTTGCGTCTTGCCACTCTAACATAAAGGCCTGATTTGGTGGAGTGCTGCAGAGATGGTTGTACTTCTGGAAGGTTCTCCTATCTCCATAGAGGATCTCTGGAGCTCTGTCAGAGTGATCCTATGGTTCTTCTTCAACTCCCTGACCAAGTGAGCATCATTTTCTTGGTCACCTCCCTGACCAAGGCCCTTCTCCCCCGATTGCTCATTTTGGCCGGGCTGCCAGTTCTAGGAAGAGTCTTGGTGGTTCTGAACTTCTTCCATTCATAAATGATGGAGGCCAACTGGCCCAACGCTCTAATTACTAGGCTACTAGGCTACCAAATCATGTCCAATCAATTAAATATACCACAGGTGGACTCCAATCAAGTTGTAGAAACATCTTAAGGATGAACAATGGAAACAGAATGCACCTGAGCTCAATTTCAAATCTCATATGAAAGGGTCTGACTACTTATGAAAATAGGATTGTTCTGTTTTTTATTATTATTTTTAATACATTTTCAAAAAATAAAAAACTGTTTTTACTTTGTCATTATGGGGTATTGTGTGTAGACTGATGAGGGGAAAACATATATTGAATACATTTTAGAATAAAGCTGGAATGTAACACATTGTGGAAAAAGGGAAGGGGTCTGAATACTTTCCGAATATACTGTATGTTACTCTGGTTGTCTTTGTTTAATAACATCTGTAAATATTTTAAATAGACGCTCAAAAACCTATAGAATGATATTCATAGTCATCTTATTTTTCTGTTGTTCAATGCTCAAACTCCCACGATTCTATTTGACAAAACCACTACCACTATCACCTACAGGAGTTGCAGATCTGGCAGCCATCATGTGCCCTTTCCAAATAGCATATATTTTTGTATTGAATTACTTGTAAACTTTATACTTTTTATTAGTTCCAATGGGCCTCAAGTGTTGTTTTATTTTTTAATCTTTTATAATTTCACCTTTATTTAACCAGGTAGGCAAGTTGAGAACAAGTTCTCATTTACAACTGCGATCTGGCCAAGATAAAGCAAAGCAGTTCGACACATACAACAACACAGAGTTACACATGGAGTAAAACAAACATAGTCAATAATACAGTAGAAAAATAAGTCTATATACAATGTGAGTAAATGAGGTGAGATAAGGGAGGTAAAGGCAATAAATAGGCCATGGTGGCGAAGTAAATATAATATAGCAAGTAAAACACTGGAATGGTAGATTTGCAGTGGATGAATGTGCAAAGTAGAAATACTGGTTACTTGGATGGTTACTTGGGCAGTCGCTGAGGCTGTATTTGTCTGTTATTGTTGAAAACACATAATTTCATATGCAGCAGGTTTAGTTACTTACCTAGCTAGCATTGCTAATGTTAGCACCAAAGATACAGGCTGAGACACAAGGATAATTTCATGATTTGTCTGGACATTTTGTAAGAAATGTTGTTCTTCTAACAGGCCTACATGTTCTTTGGACTTTTGTTTAAGAGTCTCGAAGATGAAAGTCAGCTGTAATTGTGGTAAACACTTATTTTGGATGTAGCAGTCGGGCTAGCTAGCATGCTAACTAAATACAGTAATTCTGTGTTATGGTTAGCGTAGCTAGTAAGCATCTAAATTCAAATTATTTGTTAGTGTATTGCAGTTGATTGGTGACAATGACATGAACATAACTTATGACATGCTATTTGGACTGTTGTTTAAGACAGCTGCTAAGATGAAAGTTGGCTGTCATTGTAGCAAACACTTATTTTGGATGTAACATTAGCAGTCGGGCTAGCTAACATGCTAACTACATACAGTAACTCTTATGTTTAGCATAGGTAGTTAGCATCTAAATTCTAATACATTTTGAGTGTATTGCAGTTGATTGGTGACAATGACATGAACATATATTCAGCATGACAGTCATGTAATCATTATAATATATTTACAACCCAAAAGTAATGTGAAATGCACTCATAACTTATGACATGAACAAACATATAAACGCAACATGCAATAATTTCAAGGGTTTTACTAAGTTAGTTTATTTAAGGAAATAAGTCAATTGAAATAAATTCATTATATCCTAATCTATGGATTTCACATGACTTGGAATACAGATATGCATCTGTTGGTCACAGATACCTTTATTAATTAGGGCCGTGGATCAGAAAACCAGTCAGTATCTGGTGACCACCATTTGCCTCATGCAGTGCGTCACATTGAGTTGATCAGGCTGTTGATTGTCGCCTGTGGAATGTTGTCCCACTCCACTTCAATGGCTGTGCGATGTTGCTGGATATTGGTGGGAACTGGAAAACGCTGTCATACACATTGATCCAGAGCATCCCAAACATAGTCAGTGAGTGACATGTCTGGTGAGTATGCAGGCCATGGAAGAACAGGGACATTTTCAGCTTTCAGGAATTGTTTATTGATCCTTACGACATGCGGCCGTGCATTATCATGCTGAAACACGAGGTGAAGACGGCGGATGAATGGCATGACAATGGGCCTCAGGGTCTCGTCACTGTATCTCTGTGCCTTCAAATTGCCGTCGATAAAATGCAATTGTGTTCATTGTCCGTAGGTTATGCCTGCCCATACCATAACTCCACCGCCACCATGGGGCACTCTAATTCCCTAAAACGACATTGGAGGTGGCTTATGGTAGAGAAGGTAACATAAAATTCAGCTCTGGTGGACATTCCTGCAGTCGGCATGCCAATTGCACTCTCCCTCAAAACTTGAGACATCTGTGGCATTGTGTTGAGTGACAAAACTGCACATTTTTATTGTCCCCAGCACAAGGTGCGGCTGTCTAATGATCATGTTGTTTAATCAACTTCTTGATATGCCACACCTGTGAAGTGGATGGATCACTAACAGGGACGTAAACACATTTGTGCACAAAATTTGAGAGAAATACGTGCTCATGAAACATGGGATCAACACTTTACATGTTGTGTTTATATTTTTGTTCAGTGTATTTAGACTAAGCTTCGTCTGGGCTTGATAGCCAGCTAGCTAAGCTAACGGCAGGCTAACTAAGCGGCACATTGCATCATGGGAGACGAAATGCACCTTGAGAATCGTAGTGAAGACAAGGGCAATACAGAAGCTTCTGTCACCACTTCCGACCGAAGTCGACTCCTCTCTTTGTTTGGGCGGCGGTCGACGTCACCGGCTTTCTAGCCATCGCTGCTCCATTTTTCCATTGTTCCATTTGTTTTGTCTTGTTCCCTGCACACCTGGCTCTCATTCCCTAATCACACTGCATGTATTTATTCCTCTGTTCCCCTCCATGTCTTTGTGTGAAATTGTAATTGTTACGTGCTTTCATGTGTACGCGCCAGGCTGGGTTTTTCCCATATTTTCCGTGGTATTTCACGAAGGTTGTTTATTGTAACATTTGCTCATTTGTTGGGACTGTTTCGCGCCTTGCACTTTATCCTTTGGCTGGAGGTTTTGACGCAGTGGCGTCTGTCTGTTTTGTTGCCTCTACACAAATAAAGTGTGCGCCTGTTCACAACTCTCTGCTCTCCTGCACCTGACTTCTCCACCAGTAGCGCTCACCGTGACAGAATTGCACACCGCCCATGGAGTCAGCAGGAGCAGGTACCCCGGGCAGAGGAGTCGAGGAGCGCATCCGGGAACACGCGGCAATATCTCGGTGCCACGATGGATCGCGTTGTCCAGACCATGGACAGCTGGTAGAGACAGGAAGGGCCTTATGACTCTCTCCAGCGCCTCGACCAGCACAACCGGGGTTACCTCTACCCGTCCCTCCTGAATCCAGTCCCAGTGGAATGCGTCTCTCCCTTCCCAGGGAGTATGATGGGACTGCAGCATGGTGCCAGGGGTTCCTATTACAGCTGGACCTATACCTGGCCACCATTCACCCAGCTCCCTCGTCTCATGCCTCTCGGTGAGAGCTCTGGAGTGGGCAAACGCCGTGTGGGGAGAAGGAGACGCAGCATTGGACCACTTCGAGGAGTTCACCCGCCGCTTCCGGGCCGTCTTCGACCATCCGCCCTAGGGTAGAGCGGCAGGGGAACGGCTCTTCCACTTGAGGCAGGGGACGAGGAGTGCCCAGGAATTCCGGACCTTGGCCGCCAGAGCAGGATGGAACGACAGGGCCCTTATCGATCACTACCGATGCAGCCTGCGCGAGGATGTCCGACGGGAGTTGGCCTGCAGGGATGCCACCATCACCTTTGACCAACTGGTGGATCTGTCCATCCGGTTGGATAACCTGCTGGTCACCCGCGGACGTCCAGAGAGGGCTCTGTCGGTTCCATCTTCCAGCACCCCCGCTCCAGTGCCCATGGAGCTGGGAGGGGCTGCGCTTAGGGAGGCTGGAGGAGGGGCCGTCACGTGCACCATCTGAGGCCGCAGAGGGCACACTGCCGGTCGGTGCCGGGTTGATTCCTCTGGGAGTCGAGGCAGCAGGCAGGGCACTCTGGCGTCACCCCAACTGAGTCTGCACCACTCTCATCCAGAGTCCACCTGTTTGTACCTGTTTGTTTTCCTGAGTTTTCCCCGCATTCCCAGCATAAGGCGCTCGTCGATTCAGGCGCGGCTGGGAATTTTATCGACAGAGCGTTCGCCCTTAGTTTAGGGATCCCCATCATTCCTGTGGTTAGACCTTTCCCGGTACAAGCTCTGGATAATCGACCATTAGGGTCCGGGCTAATCAGGGAAGCCACCATCTCCCTGGCCATGGTGGCGCGGGGGGGGGGGGGTCACGAGGAGAAAATCAGTCTCTTCTTCATTGACTCTCCTGCGTTTCCAGTGGTGCTAGGCCTTCCCTGGTTAGCTGGCATCTGTCTGTTTTGTTGCCTCTACCCAAATAAAGTGTGCGCCTGTTCACAACTCTCTGCTCTCCTGCACCCGACTTCTCCACCTGTAGCGCTCACCGTGACAGCTTCGAAATGACAGTATGACTAACAAAAACGATAAAACATCAAAATGTGTATCAAATCTGACAGTAGCGCATGAACACTAACAGCATAATAACTGGTTATAAAGTGGTGGAATTTTCCTTTAAGAGGCATTAGAAGAAGACAAATAGGATCCATCAAATGCATTTGGTGTGTCACCATAGTGGGCTCTGACCTGTGGTAAGACTCACTCCAGTGGAACAAACTTAAACTTGTGCCTATATATTAAATTCTGGGTTGAATGTCACTGAGAAAACATAATGTGTCATAATGCATTTCTTCGCAAACATCTCTTCTGAATTTAAAAGTAATCCAATAAGTAATCATTGAGTTTTGAAAAAGTATCTTAATCTGATTCCAATATTTTTTCTGGTAACATAACTGTTTAAAAAAATTATAATCAGATTACTCCCCTAGTACTACTACTACTACTACTACTACTACTACTATTACTACTAGCAGCCACTAAATGTACAGTTTAAGATAAAAGGCCAGTAGATCACAGAGCTAATAATAAGTAGCAATGTTCTCTCTCAGGCTGTACTTTAGACAGGCCTATGATGCTTGCTTCTTCTCGTCAAAGACAAGGATTTCAAGCTTAATGCTACTGTATCATAGAGCAGATAGAGACCGGAGTGATCAAACACAGACACTGCAGGCCGTTTGGAATATCTCCTATTATATTTCCAACTGTAATACCAATGGCTTAGAACATTTTCTAGAGACTATATGTTATACTTTGATGTGGCAGCCTTTCTACCTGGGTAATGCAGTGGATGACCTCACATGTCCACGTCTGTCCAATAGGCTTATTTGTCAAACTTCTCATTTGCATACGGAATATTGACTCAGCACGGCACGTACGACCCTGCCTCCGTTCCTCTCGCCGCCATCCTTTAACGTATCGGTCTCTCCGGTGTCAATCAAGACTCTCTCAAACCAAGAACAAGCAGCACAAACACGCTGCTATGGTAGAATCCGTTAACCGCCAAGCGGTGTCATGGACCCGAATTAGGGTGTGTATATTTTAGCTGGATCTGACTGTTGGGTTGTATGTATTTTATTTATTTATTATTTATTTATTATTTATTTATTTATTTAGGATTTGGAGTAACACGAGACGAATTCCTAGAAACGGGGATGGAATCCCCCTGCTCAGTCTTCAAAGAGGAGACACACTCAACTAGATTTCCACTGAGCATGCAACATTGCATTGAAGAACAGAAAGACAAAAGTAGCCTAATAGAATGACAGAAAATATGCACAGTTAAAGACAATGAACTAGAGAATGAAGCTATTTATCTGACATCATCAACAATATGGTCACCGTACCTGTTGAGGTCCAGCGGGAAACCCCATTAGCCCATACATCCCCATTGCGCGTGTACAGTATCTCTTGAGTATAATATTATGTCTGCACACCCCAATATTTAATCAAACAATATGGCACATCTGTATCCACTCATTCATTGTATGGGCTTAATATTTTGTGTAGCCTATAGGCTACATAGACTACACCACCCACATTATTCATTTTACTCAATTATTCTGTAACAACTAATTGTGATTCCTCATATTTGAATAAGGTATAGCCTAACCTTGTCATAATTAATTAAAGGGTAGACTCACGGTGGCTGGGTCTCACTGCTGTCTCGCTGGGGTTCTAGGAGCTGATTAGTGCAGCGGTAATAATCTTGGTCCTGTCCGCGGGGGAGTTGCTGTCCGAGGTCCTGAAACGTTGCCGAGGTGGTGTCTCCGTCTCCTCTGCGCTTTGGAGAGGGGGCATCGCGCCCGTTGTCCGCCGCTGTTGTTAAGCGCGCATTCTGTCTCTGGCGGAACTGAGAGCCCGTCTTCGTCAGGCGCTGGGTTAACTTTGGCAGGGTATCGCGCGGGGAGTCCCCGGGTTTGCAGCGCTCTGGAGACGGGCGGAGGCAGTCCTGGGGTAACGGGGCTCGGTCTCGAAGCACCGGGGGACTGGAGGAGAGGTCTGGCGACAGTGGAGGAGAAGGGGTTCCGGGGGGCCCGGGTGGAGATGGGGAGGGAGAGCACCGGAGCTCTGCTAGCTCGGCGCTGTCGCTTCCTTCGTCAGACATCGGGAGAAATCGTGAGCAGCATAAGTTAGAGTTAATATTTAGCTATAGAGACAAAATACTGCATCTGAGATAAAAAATAAAATACAAATCAGGTCAGGGCAGGTGTGGCAAGTTGAAGGCACAATTTTATATTTTTTCTCCAGCACGGGTCGGGACCGATGGCACCAGTGTTTCGAAAAGCAACTCTCACCCACACACAAGCCGGAAGCCTGGCACACACACACTCTGCGCACGCAACTATCCTATTTAACATGCTCGCTTGGAAAATAATTAAGCCCTCAGATCGATAAAGTCGTTAAGTCGTTAGTGCTTAGGTTGAAATAATAAAATTGACAAGCATACAACTAGGGAGGGAGCTCAGCTCTTGACTATAAACAGACCAAATTCAATAGTTTAGCCTATATTCTATATTCCCAATTCAATTTAGACTGAATTAGAGCATAGTCCTGTAGGAGTTAATTTAAAGGTGAAGCATGCAGAATGCAATTCTAATTAGACAACTGGCTATCTGTAGGCCTACCTTTGGGTAAGGTAGGTATCTTTGGTTATGTGAAGCTGTGATTTTACGTTCTTAAATCCTTGGTGGTTTTGAAGTAAGATCTTGTCCAGGTAAGAACTGACAGAATGAAACGGTCGCCTTGCCTTTCATCGTCTGTTTGCTATGAAAAGAGATTCCCTTCTCGTGTGAACGAGGTCGGGGTCGCCCCTTTGTGAAGACCTACTTGAAATGTATTTTGTAAAGAGGGGTTGTGTCACCTGTTATTAAATCAACGCACCTGCTGTTGTGGCTGTCTTATCCACCGGTAGACGTCACTCAGTTGTGGATGGGTCTACTTGAAAGCGATGTGCCCCCGTCATTCCCACAAAAACTAATTAAGCCATACATGAAGTTGTACACTAAGGTTTTATTACGGTTTTTATGAGCACCCTAATTATTGTGAGTCTTGTTTAAACAGTTTGTGTGTGTGTGTGTGTGTGTGTGTGTGTGTGTGTGTGTGTGTGTGTGTGTGTGTGTGTGTGTGTGTGTGTGTGTGTGTGCGTGTGTGTGGGTGGTCCAGGACAGGATATTTGACATGCAAGACTGGTGGCTGAAGAGCTGCAGGTGGAGTCCCCTAATTAGACACAGACCAATTACTCAAGTGTGCCGAGGTCTCCCTGACCCCTGCCGACAGCACACACACTAACACTGATACACTCAGAGTTGGGTAGGTTACTTTCGAAATGTAATCCATTACAGTTACTAGTTACCTGTCAAATTGTAATCAGTAATGTAACTTTTGGATTACCCAAGCTCAGTAATGTAATCTGATTACCGTAAATTACTTTTAGATTACTTTCCCGGGGCTCCCGAGTGGTGCAGTGCTCTAACGCACTGCATCTCTCAGTGCTAGAGGCGTCGCTACAGACCCTGGTTCAAGTCCTGGGTGTATTTCAACTGGCCGTGGTTGGGAGTCCCATAGGGCGGAGCCTGCAGTGTTGCCAACTTAGCGACTTTGTCGCTATATTTAGCGAGTATTCAGACCCCTCTAGCGACCCATTTTCAAAAAAGCGGCTAGCGACAAATCTAGCGATTTTTTTCTGGTGTTATTGGAGACTTTTGGAGACTCTGACATGAAAGCACATATCGTTCTTACTCTTCTCAACGAGCAGCGGATGCTGCCGTGGGCCCCACCCCCGTCCCAAGCACTCACAGGCGGCCCAGTCCTCGCGCAGCAGTCACTCCCAGCTGCAGTCAGAGCAGGAGATGTTCACCCCTCCTTTATATTTCTGACGCAGATCGCGCTGAAAGTCCTGCCTCTCCCATCTCCTCATTGGTTTATAGAATGAGGTACCCACGTGCCATCTCCTCATTGGTTATACCCACGTGGGTGATTGAAAGATGAACTGTTTTGCCAGTCATCGTGGTAATACTATGAAAGTTTAAATGCCGATCACCATATAAGTTCAAAGATGAAAAAGCCTGGAAGGAATGAGAGATGACTAGAAACAATTCGTTTGGCCGTTTTATGTGTGGATTAATTATCGGAGTAGAGGACCTTGTGTATTTCAGGTAAAATAACAACTCAATGTTTATATCCCAGGACAAATTAGCTAGCAACAGTAAGCTAGCTAAATAGGACAAATTAGCTAGCAAGTGCAAGCTAACTAGCTAAATTGCCATACATGTTTAATGCTTTTCGACCTGTCCCCAAATTAATGTCATTGATTCAGAGTTTGTTTTGATATTTTAACCAGCTGTTGCAAGAGTGCATTTTTCACTGGCTGTCCACAGGATGCACAAACAATGATTGATAGGCAACTTAGCCTACACTTCAATTCAACCATTATTGGGGTAAAATACATCCATACATTTGGGAACAGCCATCCACAACAAACACAATCCATAAGGTGCATATAATTGAGAGGGCAGCAGTGTGATTCACATAATTGCTATGTAGATATCAATAATAGACCTAAGTGATATCCGTATCACATGTAGGCTAGCTAGTTTGGCACCGTGTTTGGTTATTTGGCTACATTAGCTAGATAAAGTTGCACTGTATCTCACCGTGGTGTAGTCAGACTTTCCTGACAGTAGTCAGACTTTTCCTACTAGTGAATGTGCCTAACCTTAGCGATTAGCACTAACTAGCTAATGTTAAATACACCTACCCTGGTGGACTAGCTAGCATGTCACCACAAGTGGGGTCTGGGGAAAAGTCTGACTCCACGAACTATGAGCTAATGTAACTAGCTAGCTAAACGTTAGTTAAATATCCCTGCCCTGGTGGGCTAACATTAGCTAGCATGTCACCGTGTGGAAAAGTGTGACTACACAAACGGTGAGGTAACTTTATGGGCTCAATGTTTTCCCATACAAAACACAAACAGTTTTGTTCCAAGAGTGCATCTGTTGTACATGTCTAATCAAATGACAAGTGAAGTCAGTTAATGACAAGTGAAGTCAGTTATACATGTCAGCAGGGAGGGAATTAAGCTAGCCCGAGGCTAGTACATTTCAGACTGGGCTAGTAGAAAATATGCCCAACTAGCCTGACACAGCAGTGAAATTTTGCCTTTACAAACATAGCATGTCACAAATTTAGGACATGGAAGTTACCCAGGCTAGTATAAATTGTGGAGGATGTGTGATGGTGTGGGGGTGCTTTGCTGGTGACACTGTCTGTGACTAATTTAGAATTCAAGGCACACTTAACCAGCATGCCTCCCACAGTATTCTGCAGCGATATGCCATCCCATCTGGTTTGTGCTTAGTGGGACTATCATTGGTTTTTCAACAGGACAATGACCCAACACACCTCCAGGATGTGTAAGGGCTATTTTACCAAGAAGGAGAGTGATGGAGTGCTGCATCAGATGACCTGGCCTCCACAATCACCTGACCTCAACCCAATTTAAATGGTTTGGGATGAGTTGGACTGCAGATTGAAGTAAAAGCAGCCAACAAGTGCTCAGCATATGTGGGAACTCCTTCAAGACTGTTGGAGAAGCATTCCAGGGGAAGTTGGTTGAGAGAATGCCAAGAGTGTGCAAAGCTGTCATCAAGGCAAAGGGTGGCTACTTTGAAGAATCTCAAATATAAAATATATTTTGATCTGTTGAACACTTTTTTGGTTACTACATGATTCCATATGTGTTATTTCACAGTTTTGATGTCTTCACTATTATTCTTCAATGTAGAAAATAGTAAAAATGAAGAAAAACCCTTGAATGAGTACAGTGGCTTTGTGAAAGTATTCACCCCCTTGGCATTTTTCCTATTTTGTTGCCTTACAAACTGCAATTAAAATGGATTTTTTTGGGTTGTTTGTATTATTTTGATTTACACAACATGCCTACCACTTTTGAAGATGCAAAATAGATTTATTGTGAAACAAACAAGAAATAAGACAAAAAAACAGAACTTGAGCGTGCATAACTATTCACCACCCCAAAGTCAAAACTTTGTAGAGCCACCTCTTGCAGCAATTACAGCTGCAAGTCTCTTGGGGTATGTCTCTAGAAGCTTGGCACATCTAGCCACTGGGATTTTTGTCCATTCTTCAAGGCAAAACTGCTCCAGCTCCTTCAAGATGAATGGGTTCCGCTGGTGTACAGCAATCTCAAATAACATTTTATTGTTCACATACACATGGTTAGCAGATGTTAATGCAAGTGTAGCAAAATGCTTGTGCTTCTAGTTCCAACAGTGCAGTAATATCTAACAAGTAATCTAACAATTCCCCAACAACTACCTAATACACACAAATCTAAAGGGGTGAATGAGAATATGTACATATAAGTATATGGATGAGCGGCATAGGCAAGGTGCAGTAGATGGTATAAAATACAGTAAATACATGTGATATGAGTAATGTAAGATATGTAAACATTATTAAAGTGGCATTGTTTATAGTAACTAGTGATTGGGTCTCAATGTAGGCATTAGCCTCTCTGAGTTAGTGATTGCTGTTAAGCAGTCTGATGGCCTTGAGATCGAGAGATTGAAAAACAGCTTCTGTCCCAGCTTTGATGCACCTGTCCTTACCTCACCTTCTGGATGATAGCGGTGTGAACAGGCAGTGGCTCGGGTGGTTATTGTCCTTGATGATCTTTTTGGCCTTCCTGTGACATCGGGTGCTGTTGGTATCATGGAGGGCAGGTAGTTTGCCCCCGGTGATGCGTTGTACAGACCGCATCACCCTCTGGAGAGCCTTGCGCTTGTGGGCGGTGCAGCTGCCATACCAGGCTGTGATACAGCCCGATAGGATGCTCTCGATTGTGCATCTGTAAAAGTTTGTCAGGGTTTTGGGTGACAAGCCAAATTTCACCACACTGTCTGTGGGGGTGGACCATTTCAGTTTGTCTGTGATGTGTACGCCGAGGAACTTAAAACTTTCCACCTTCTCCACTGTTGTCCCTTCGATGTGGATAGGGGGGTGCTCCCTCCACTGTTTCCTGAAGTCCAAGATCATCTCGTTTGTTTTGTTGATGTTGAGTGAGAGGTTGTTTTCCTGACACCACACTCCGAGTGCCCTCACCACCTCCCTGTAGGCTGTATTGTCGTTGTTGGTGATCAGGCCTACCACTGTAGTGTCGTCTGCAAACTTGACGATTGAGTTGGAGGTGTGCATGGCCACCCAGTCGTGGGTGAACAGGTAGTAGGACACCTACACCACCCGATGTCACAGGAAGGCCATAAAGATCATCAAGGACAACAACCACCCAAGCCACTGCCTGTTCACCCCGCTATCATCCAGAAGGCGAGGTCTCAATGTATCCAATAGTTCTTCCCGGCTATATGTAATAAGACTTAATATTTCCTTGGGTAACAATGTAAGAAATAATACATAAAAAACAAAATACTGCATAGTTTCCTAAGAACGCAAAGCGAGGCGGCCATCTCTGTCGGCGCCATGTTACATCAACATCTTTAAGACATACCACAGATTCTCCATTGGATTGAGGTCTGGGCTTTGACTAGGCCAATCCAAGACATTTAAATGTTTCCCCTTAAACCACTTGAGTGTTGCTTTAGCAGTATGCTTAGGGTCATTGTCCTGCTGGAAGGTGAACCTCCATCCCAGTCTAAAATCTCTGGAAGACTGAAACAGGTTTCCCTCAAGAATTTCCCTGTATTTAGCGCCATCCATCATTCCTTCAATTCTGACCAGTTTCCCAGTCCCTGATGATGAAAAACATCCCCACAGCATGATGCTGCTACCACCATGCTTCACTGTGGGGATGGTGTTCTCAGGGTGATGGCAGGTGTTGGGTTTACGCCAGACATAGCGTTTTCCTTGATGGCCAAAAAAAATCTATTTTAGTCTCATCTGACCAGAGTACCTTCTTCCATACCTTTGGGGAGTCTCCCACAGGCCTTTTGGCGAACACCAAACGTGTTTGTTTAATTTTTCTTTACGCAATGTTTTTTTTCTGGCCCCTCTTCCGTAAAGCCCAGCACTGTGGAGTGTACGGCTTAAAGTGGTCCTATGGACAGATACTCCAATCTCCGCTGTGGAGCTTTGCAGCTCCTTCAGGGTTATCTTTGGTCTCTTTGTTGCCTCTGATTAATGCCCTCCTTGCCTGGTCCGTGAGTTTTGCTGGGCGGCCCTCTCTTGGCAGGTTTGTTGTGGTGCCATATTCTTTAAATGGTTTAATAATAGATTTAATGGTGCTCTGTGGGATGTTCAAAGTTTCTGATATTTTTTCATAACCCAACCCTGATCTGTACTTCACTACAACTTTGTCCCTGACCTGTTAGGAGAGCTCCTTGGTCCACATGGTGCCGCTTGCTTGGTGGTGCCCCTTGCTTAGTGGTGTTGCAGACTCTGGGGCCTTTCAGAACAGGTGTATATATACTGAGATCATGTGACAGATCATGTGACACTTAGATTACACACAGGTGTACTTTATTTAACTAATTACGTGACTTCTGAAGGTAAATGATTGCACCAGATTTTATTTAGGGGCTTCATAGCAAAGGGGTGAATACATATGCACACACCACTTTTCCGTTTTAATTTAAAAAATCTTTTGAAACAAGTAATTCTTTTAATTTCACTTCACCAATTTGGACTATTTTGTGCATGTCCATTACATGAAATCCATTTAAATTACAGGTTGTAATGCAACAAAATTGGAAAAATGCCAAGGGGGATGAGTACTTTTGCAAGGCACTGTATCTCCTTGAACCTGAGCCAGAACAACCGCTACCCTTCCTGTCATCCCTGTCTGTACCGGACATTGATACATAAGAGGGGCACCTGGGGCATGCAGGCAGCCTGGTTGGCATGGCGCTGTCTGTGGAGCAGCAGGAGGCTTTACGGCAGCCAACAGTTGGACAGCGCACCAACTGGCACACCATGAGAGAGGGAGGTTGACGGCCAGCAATTATGGAGCAGTGGTTATGGCCAAGCGCGTTACTCCGTCACTGCTAAAATGGGTCCTCTGAAAACAGTCGTTGGATGGTGTGTTGTCTGTGAAGTGGGGCACAGATAACGAGGAGAGGATCAAAATGGCTACAGGGATGCGCAGGAGTCAGGGATTTGGGTCATGGTGTCTGGGATCCTGCCTGCCTCACCGGATTGTCTGGTGGGCACCACAGTAGTGGTGGAGGTCAAGTATCCCTATGGTGCAAGGGACTTTACTATTGCAGAGGCAGTGAAGTCAAAGGGTTTCTATATCAAGGAGTGAGGGTCTTACCACCTTTGTGAAGATAATCCTTACTGGCACCAAGTCCAAGGTCCAGCATGATGACCTATGACAGACTCGTATTGCTCCTCTGGTCAGTACCTGATTTTAGGGAAGCCAATAGTCCAACAAATATTCCACATAGATCATGCCCACACACCTGGCACCCAGAATATGTTATATTACATACACGTTTTGCTCAAAGCAGCGAACTAAAGTAATGTAGTTTCCTTCAGTAGTACCACACAATTCACATTGCATTTTCTCATGGGTACAGTGGGAATTTATATCTGTGATGTTCAAATTGTCTTACCCCCAGAGTGAGTGAGAGAGAGTGAGAGAGTGAGAGATAGAGTGCATCACTTCCAGTAGATATCTGTGCTGAGGTTGGCATTGATCATGCACTGCTTCTCGTAGGGTGAGCCTGATGTTCCGCATGTCACGCATCATGTCTAAAACATGGGGAAAAGTGGACAGAAAGTCAAAATGTCAATGCATCTACAAATTCAATGTTTTACACAATATTGCATATTATCATATTTGATGAGTTACTGGCCTGTCCGTCCACAGGCTCGATGTGCTGTAGTCTCCCCAACTGGATGCTCGCACTCGCATCACACTGACACAGGCTATCCATGCACCGGATGCTCTGAGGGATGCACTCCTTTTGGACTGTAAAACAAAGAGACATTTCGTCAGTGGTAGGTATTTTTCAATGCTGTATCACATCTTTATCTGGACAGAAAACTCATTGTGTATCATAACACAAACACACCTTGGACAATGTGATAAGTGGTCCATCTGTCACGTCCTGACCAGTAAAGGGGCTGTTTGTTATTGTAGTTTGGTCAGGGCGTGGCAAGGGGTGTTTGTTTAGTGTGGTTCGGGGTTGTTTGGGTTATGTTCTATGTTAGTGTATTTCTATGTTTTTTCTAGTTGGTCTATTTCTATGTGGTGTTTATTGGGTTGACCTTCAATTGGAGGCAGCTGCTTCTTGTTGCCTCTGATTGAAGGTCCTATTTATAGTGGTGTTTGTTCTATGGGGGTTAGTGGGTAGTTATTTCCTGGTTTAGTGTTTGTTGCACCTGACGGGACTGTTTGGAGTCGTTTGTTTTGTATACGTGTTTATTTTGTTTTTCCTTCTTCAAATAAAAAAGAAGATGAGTATACATTTTCCCGCTGCGTTTTGAACACCCAATCTTAAGTCATGAGCATAATACACAAACATACTGTGTGTATATATATATATTACAAATTCATTGTTGTATTTTTCTTTCCCCACGGAAAACGTCAGCTGCAGACCCGAGTGTGGGTTTCTGGTCCGCCCATCTAAAAGACAAAAAAAATATATTTTACTAGCTAGCTAAGTTGATCACTAAACTGGTAACATCTATATTAAAATACAATAACTCACTTGACTTTAGTAACGGTAAAATAGACTAGGCTTTGGTCTACAATACCAGTCAAAAGTTTGGACACACCTACAGTGTCTTGCAAAAGTATTTATTCCCTTTGGCATTTTTCCTGTTTTGTTGCTTTACAACCTGTAACTTAAATGGATTTGTATGTGTATTTCATGTAATAGACATACACAAAATAGTCCAAATTGGTGAAGGGAAATGAAAAAAATTACTTTTTTCTAAAACTTTAAAAAAATGTAAAAAACTGGAAAGTGGTGCGTGCATGTGTATTCACCCACTTTGCTATGAAGCTCCTAAATAAGATCTGGTGCAACCAATTACCTTCAGAAGTCACATAATTAGTTAGATTGCACACAGGTGGACTTTATTTAAGTGTCACATGATCTCATATATAGACCTGGGCTGCAGTCCAAACACTTAAACACTATCCCCGTAGCCCTCAAATTAAGTGGACACTTCTGATGACATATCATGACGTCTGACGAGTATACACTTGCAGGAAGAAGGAATGATTTTTAAATGGACCACCCTTGGCCAGAAATTCATCACTCGTTCATCCGGCAATGATTGTGTTTTCAGCCACCGGTGGCTTGTGGGTGCTGTATATGCGCTACATTCAATTATGAGTGCATGTCTACTTATATTAAACAAATAATAATTAATATATGCCTACTGTATGATAGCTAGCAAATTAAATAGCTAACTAACGTTAGCCTGGCTAGCTGGAACTTCTGAAGAAGGGAAATGTTTAATTTCTGCAATTTCCAAATGACAACCAAACAAAAACATTAACTTTTTACGTGGTAGCAACATTTCAAAATTATTTGCATTCGTTTTTACTTACACTTGTATGTTGACTTCTCCATTGATGTTGTTTTTAAGTTTTCGCTGACTTTACTTAGTGGATGCACAATTGTTGCAAATCGAATTATGGGGAGTTTCAGGCCCCGAGTGAACATAATTATACACTCGCAAAGCCGACTGAAAACAATGGCTGAGGGGCTTACGTTGCAAACTTTCCTTGCTTGGCTAATCATTTGGACCACCCTTCAAGATAGCGAAGGGGATTCCCCCAAGGGCATAAGTCGAGGATAAGAGGATTAGGGTGTGTATTTTAAGTGTTTGGACCGCAGCCCTGTTCTAAAAGGCCCCAGAGTCTGCAACACCATTAAGCAAGGGGCCCCACCAAGCAAGCGGCACCATGAAGACCAAAGAGCTCTCCAAACAGGCCAGGGACAAAGTTGTGGAGAAGTACAGATCAGGGTTGGGTTATGAAAAAATATCAGAAACTTTGAACACCCCACAGAGCACCATTAAATCCATTATCAAAAACAATGGAAAGAATATGGCACCACAACAAACCTGCCAAGAGAGGGTCGCCCACAAAAACTCACAGACCAGGCAAGGAGGGCATTTAACAGAGAGGCAACAAAGAGATCAAAGATAACCCCGAAGGAGCTGCAAAGCTCCACAGCGGAGATTGGAGTATCTGTCCATAGGACCACTTTAAGCCGTACATTCCACAGAGCTGGACTTTATGTAAGAGTGGCCAGAAAAAAAGCCATTGCTTAAAGAAAAAAATAAACAAACATATTTGGTGTTCGCCAAAAGGCATGTGGAAGACTCCCCAAACATATGGAAGAAGGTGCTCTGGTCAGATGAGACTAAATTGAGCTTTTTGGCCATCAAGGAAAATGCTATGTCTGGCGCTAACCAAACACCTCTCATAACCCAGAGAATACCATCCCCACAGTGAAGCATGGTGGTAGCAGCATCATGTTGTGGGGATGTTTTTAATCTGCAGAGACTGGGAAACTGGTCAGAATTGAAGGAATGATGGATGGCGCTAAATACAGGGAAGTTCTTGAGGGAAACCTGTTTCAGTCTTCCAGAGATTTTAGACTGGGACAGAGGTTCACCTTCCAGCAGGACAATGACTCTAAGCACACTGCTAAAGCAACACTCGAGTGTTTTAAGGGAAACATGGCCTAGTCAAAGCCCAGACCTCAATCCAATTGGGAATCTGTGGTATGACTTAAAGATTGCTGTACACCAGCGGAACCCATCCAACTTGAAGGAGCTGGAGCAGTTTTGCTTTAAAGGACGGGCAAAAATCCCAGTGGCTAGATGTGCCAAGCTTATAGAGACGTACCCCAAGAGACTTGCAGCTGTAATTGCTGCAAAATGTGTCTCTACAAAGTATTGATTTTGTAGGGTGAATAGTTATGCACGCTCAAGTAGTTTAGTTGTCTTACTTCTTGTTTGTTTCAAAAACAATATTTTGCATCTTCAAAGGGGTAGTAGGCATGTTGTGTAAATCAAATGATACAACCCCCCCTAAAATCAATTTTAATTCCCGGTTGTAAGGCAACAATACAGGAAAAATGCTAAGGGGGGGTGAATACTTTCGCAAGCCACTGTATGCCATTCCAGTGAGCTACAGTGCGTTCAGAAAGTATTCAGACCCCTTCACTTTTTCCACGTTTTGTTACATTAAAATTGATTAAATCGTTTTTTTCCTCATCAATCTTCACGCAATACCCCATAATGACAAAGTGAAAACAGGTTTTTAGACATTTTTGCAAATGTATTAAACTTCTTAAGGATCCGCCCCTTTTTTTTCTTCTTCAATTTTCGCCTAAAATGACATACCCAAATCTAACTGCCTGTATCTCAGGCCCTGAAGCAAGGATCTGCATTTTCTTGGTACCATTTGAAAGGAAGCACTTTGAAGTTTGTGGAAATGTGAAAGGAATGTAGGAGAAAATAACACAATAGATCTGGTAAAAGATAATACAAAGAAAAAAACAACCGTTCTCTTGTATTATTATTGTACCATGATCTTTTAAATGCAAGAGAAAGGCCATAATGTATTATTCCTGCCTAGATTTTGGCCACTAGATGGCAGCAGCGCATGTGCAAAGTTTTTGGCTGATCCAATGAACCATTGCATTTCTGTTAAAAATGATGTATCAAGACTGCCCAAATGTTTCTAATTTGTTTATTAATAACTTTTCATGTTCAAAATGGTTCACTCGCCTCAAACAATAGCATGGTATTCTTTCACTGTAATAGCTACTGTAAATTGGACAGTGCAGTTAGATTTAACAAGAGTTTAAGCTTTCTGCCAATATCAGATATATCTATGTAATGGAAAATGTTCTTGTTACTTACAACCTCATGCTAATCGCATTAGCCTATGTCAACCGACCCGTGGTCAGGACACTGATCCCCAAAATAAAAAACAGAAATACCTTATTTACATAAGTATTCAGACCCTTTGCTATGAGACTCGAAATTGAGCTCAGGTGCATCATGTTTCAATTGATCATCCTTGATGTTTCTACAACTTGATTGGAGTCCACCTGTGGTACATTCAATTGATTGGACATGCTTTGGTAAGGCACACATCTGTCTACAGTTGCAGTCGGAAGTTTACATACACCTTACCCAACTACATTTAAACTCAGTTTTTCACAATTCCTGACGTGTAATCCGAGTAAAAATTCCCTGTTTTAGGTCAGTTTGGATCACCACTTTTTTTTAAGAATGTGAAATGTCAGAATAATAGTAGAGAGAATTATTTATTTCAGCTTTTATTTCTTTCATCACATTCCCAATGGGTCCGAAGTTTACATACATGCAAATAGTATTTTGTAGCATTGCCTTTAAATTGTTTAACTTGGGTCAAACATTTTGGGTAGCCTTCCACAAGCTTCCCACTAAGTTGAGTGAATTTTGGCCCATTCCTCCTGACAGCTGGTGTGACTGAGTCAGGTTTGTAGGCCTCCTTGCTCGCACACGCTTTTTCAGTTCTGCCTAAAAGTTTTCTATAGGATTGAGGTCAGGGCTTTGTGATGACCACTCCAATACCTTGGACTTTGTTGTCCTTAAGCCATTTTGCCACAACTTTGGAAGTATGCTTGGGGTCATTGTCTTTTTTGGAAGACCCATTTGTGACCAAACTTTAACTTCCTGACTGATGTCTTGATGTTGCTTCAATATATCCACATAATTTTCCTTTCTCATGATGCCATTTATTTTGTGAAGTGCACCAGTCCCTCCTGCAGCAAAGCACCCCCACAACATGATGCTGCCACCCCCGTGCTTCACGGTTGGGATGGTGTTCTTCGGCTTGCAAGCCTCCTCCAAACATAACGATGGTCATTATGGCCAAACAGTTCTATTTCTGTTTCATCAGACTAGAGGACATTTCTCCAAAAAGTACAATCTTTGTCCCCATGTGCAGTTGCAAACCGTAGTCTGGCTTTTTTATGGCGGTTTTGGAGCAGTGGCTACTTTTGTACCTGTTTCCTCCAGCATCTTCACAAGGTCCTTTGCTGTTGTTCTGGGATTGATTTGCACTTTTTGCACCAAAGTACGATCATCTCTAGGAGACAGAACGCGTCTCCTTCCTGAGATGTATGACGGTTGCGTGGTCCCATGGTGTTTATACTTGCGTACTATAGTTTGTACAGATGAACGTGATACCTTCAGGCATTTGGAAATTGCTCCCAAGGATGAACCACACTTGGGGATGTCTACCATTTTTTTCCTCAGGTCTTCACTGATGTCAAGCAAAGAGGCACTGAGTTTGAAGGTAGGCCTTGAAATACATCCACAGGTACACCTCCAATTCACTGAAATGATGGCAATTAGCCTATCAGAAGCTTCTAAAGCCATGACATCATTTTCTGGAATTTTCCAAGCTGTTCAAAGGCACAGTCAACTTAGTGTATGTAAACTTCTGACCCACTGGAATTGTGATACAGTGAGATATAAGTGAAATAATCTGTCTGTAAACAATTGTTGGAAAAATTACTTGTGTCATGCACAAAGTAGATGTCCTAACCGACTTGCCAAAACTATTGTTTGTTATCAAGAAATTTGTGGAGTGGTTGAGAAACAAGTTTTAATGACTCCAACCTAAGTGTATGTAAACTTCCGACTTCAACTGTATAAGGTCCCACAGCTGACAGTGCATGTCTGAGCAAAAACAAAGCCATGAGGTTGAAGGAATTGTCCGTTGAGCTCTGAGACAGGATTCGATCGAGGCACAGATCTGGGGAAGGGTGCCAAAAGATTTCTGCAGCATTGAAGGTCCCCAAGAACACAGTGGACTCCATCATTCTTAAATGGAAGAAGTTTGGAACCAACAAGACTCTTCCTAGAGCTGACCACCCAGCCAAACTGAGCAATCAGGGGAGAAGGGCCTTGGTCAGGGAGGTGACCAAGAACCCGATGGTAACTCTGACAGAGCTCCAGACTCGGCAAAATGTTCACCTTCCAACAAGACAATGACCCTAAGCACACAGTCAAGACAACACAGGAGTAGCTTCGGGACAAGTCTCTGAATGTCCTTGAGGGGCCCAGCCAGAGCTCGGAATTCAACCCGATTGAACATCTCTGTAGAGACCTGAAAATAGCTGTGCAGCGACTCTCCGCATCAAACCTGACAGAGCTTGAGAGGATCTGCAGAGAAGAATGGGATAAACTCCTCAAATACAGGTGTGCCAAGCTTCTACCGTCATACCCATGAAGACTTGATGCTGTAGTCGCTGCCAAAGGTGCTTCAACAAAGTACTGAGTAAAGGGTTTGAATATTTATGTAAATAAAGTATCTGTTTTAAAAAAATTATACATTTGGAAAAAGTTGTTAACCTGTTTTCGCTTTGGGTTATTGTGTGTTGATTGATTAATTTTTTTTTAATCCATTTTAGAATAAGGCTCTAACGTAACAACATTTAGAAAAAGGGTAGGGGATTGAATACTTTCTTAAAGCACTATAAATAAAGTATGATTTGATTGATGACATTACAGCTGTAGAATATTTAATGCTGTAATTTTCACTAGGACAAGTGCAGTTTTTCTATGAACTTTAAATTGATAACTTGACATATCAATCCTGAGCTGGGCCTTCTCCTTGGCAGAGGGTAACTTGGGGAGAGGAATGAAGTGGGCGGCCTTGGATAAAGCGGCGATAAAAGTTGGCAAACCCCAGGAAGCGTTGCAGCTGCACCCTGGACGTAGGCTGAGGCCAATTCACCACCGCTTTCACCTTCTCAGGATCCATCTGGACACTCCCAGCAGAAATTATGTAGCCCAGAAAGGGAATGGTGGAGCGATGGAACTTGCACTTGTCCGCCTTAATGAACAACTGGTTCTCGAGAAGGTGCTGGAGAACCTGCCGGACATGGAGCACGTGTTCTTTGGGGGAGCGGGAGAAGACGAGGGTGTCATCAAGGTAGACAAAGACGAACCGGTTCAGCATGTTGCGGAGAACGTCATTCACCAGAGCCTGGAACATGGCAGGGGCGTTGCTGAGGCCAAAGGGCATGACCAGATATTCGTGGTGGCCGCTGGCCGTGTTGAAGGTGGTCTTCCACTCGTCCCCCTCTCGTATCCACACCAGGTGGTATGTGTTTCATTCATCCAGCTTGGAGAAGATCATGGCCCCCTGGAGCGGCTCAAAGGCCGAGGAAATGAGTGGTAGCAGATAACAGTTCTTCACTGTGATGTCATTGAGTAGGGTCTTCTCCTTCTCCATGAAGAAGAACCCTGCACCAGCGGGAGAGGAGTAGGGACAGATAAATCCTGTAGCTAGGGAGTCCCCAATTTAGTTCTCCATGGCCTTGGTCTCTGGTCCCGACAGCGAGTACAGGCGTCTCTGGGGCAGCGTCGTACTGGGGAGAAGGTAAATCCCGCAGTCATAGGGGTGGTGCACCGATTTCAGACAATGGGCGTGGAACAGACTCCAGCCCATGATAGCCACCTTAGACCAGTTGATGAGTGGATTGTGTCGCTGGAGCCAGGAGAATCCCAACACCACGTGAAATCTGGGGGGACTTGATGAGCAGGAACTGAATGGTCTCGCTGTGATTCCCTGACACACGAAGGTTGATGGGAGTGATGGTATGGGTGACGCAACCTATAGAGTGCCCGTCCAGCACTCTAACATCCATGGGAATGGAGAAAGGCTGAGTGGGGATGTTTTGCTCGGAATCCAGTATGGCATCCAAAAAGCTCTCATCGGCCCCAGAGTCAATGAGGACCCGGAGAGATTTGGACTGGTTTCCCCACAGCAGAATGACATGAAAAGGGGTGCGAGTAAGGAAAGCAGAAACATTCTCCATATGGCCCTCCAGAGTACTCGCTTCCTGGTGAGCATGGTCCTTTACCGGGCACGAGGACACAAAATGACCAAAAGTCCCACAATACAGACAGCTCCTTGTGCTGATCCTGTGTTGCCATTCCACTGGCGACAGCCCAGCTCTGCCTAGTTGCATGGGCTTGGGAAACAGTGCCTCGGCCCTCTTCGTTGACTCTCGAGGAAGGTTGGGAAACCTCGGGTGCTCTCAGCCACGTTGGGGTCTTCCGGGATGGCTCAGAGGCAAGGTGAATCCCTGGATGTGCGAGTGACATCGAATTCCCTTTCCATCCGTCGTTCCCGCAATCAACCATCGAGGCGGATGGTCAAAGCGATGAGGGAGTCAAGAGCCGTGGGTAATTCCCGAGCCGCAAGCTCGTCCTTAACCTCCTCCAAGACGCCATGCAGGAACATGTCAAACAATGCTTCCGGGTTCCACGCACTCTCCACTGACAACGTGCGGAAATCTATTGCATAGTCGGCCACTGTGTGGGCGTCCTGCCGGAGCTGGATTAGCTTCCGGGCAGCTTCTTTCCCGGAGAGCAGGGCATCAAAAACCTTCCTCACCTCCCCATGAACCCCATGAACCCCTCCTCCTTCCCCTCGGCCCAGGTGAGAGCCCCTCCAGACATCAATGTGATGAGGTAGGCTATTCTGGAGTGATCCGAGGGGAAGGAGGAGGGCTGTAGCTCAAAAATTAGGACTCACTGAGCTAAAAATGCCTGATAGGTGCTCCATTAAACCATTCCGGGGGAGGTAACTGGGCTCCCAGGAAGGTGGAGTGGATGGTGAGGCGGCGCTGCCAACCGCCGAGTTAATGAGGTGCGGTTACCACCGTGGCAGGCTGCCCCCCAGCCAACCAGCGGAATTGCTCATGCAACATGTCCAACGCCCAGTCACGTTGCTCAGCCAACGTTTAGACCCCCTCCATCAGCCTACAAAGAAACTCTTCGTGCCTACCAATGGAGGCTCCTTGGGAGGAGATGGCGTTGAGCAGCTGGTCCGGGTCTGCTGGGTCAGTCATGGCCAGTTCGTACTATCAGGTTTAAGGTAAGACCCTGATGCAGACCGTGTTGAATAAACAATAGTTTAATGATCCAATAGGGGCAGGCAAGACAGGTCAAGGCAGACAGGGGTCAGTAACCAGAGGTGAGGCAACGGTACCGGACGGCAGGCAGGCTCAGAGTCAGGGTAGGCAGAGGTCAAAAATCCAGTGGGGGCAAAGGTACAGGTCGGTAGGCAGGGTCAGGGGCAGGCAGAGTGGTCAGGCAGGCGGGCTCGGAGTCAGGACAGGCAAAGGTCAAAACCAGGAGGGAGAGAAAAGAGAGACTGGGAAAAAGCAGGAGCTGAGAAACAAAACGCTGGTTGACTTGACAAACAAGACGAACTGGCAACGGACAAACATAACACTGGTATATCTACACAGGGGATAATGGGGAAAATGGGCAACACCTGGAGGAGGGTGGAGACAATCACAAGGACAGCTGAAACAGATTAGGGTGTGACACATATAGTGGGAAGGGTACTATCAATCAAGACTGTGAATGCAGGTACCATTCCATATAAATAAATACTGTGCTTTTGAAGATTTGTCTCTGGTCATGCAACCACAATGCTGGCTGAATGTCAAAACAAAGTAAATTCTGAATGTCAATAGACAGTTAGATTCATTCTCATCAGTGACAACATTCTAGAACTGAGTTATCACTCATTTAAGTCTAGTATCCGGGGTAATCTAGTTAATGATTAATAAATAATTAATGAAGTGGCTCTTTCCTTGTAGAATGTTGACAGCTGTATAGAACACATTGTATTGCTAAACTTAACTAACTTAGCTACACTCACCTACACAGGATAAACTTTATCCCTCATGCTGGCCCTGACCAAACCGGTAAGTTGCCTCTCACTATAGCTGCACTTCTCCACATGGCCAGACTTATAGTGGTCTTCTCCCCTTTTAATGATCTTATGCTCATCCTTGAAAAATGCCATAAGATCTGAAATAGACACCAAAGTCGACATACTGTACACCAAATTATCTAGGTTAAGTAATAGAAAATAATTGTTTTATCTACTGCTCTGCTAACTAGCTAGCGAAAGTGTAGTCAGTGGCTAGCTAAGACAGAGAAAGGGGACTGAAGATGTTAAACACTTTATTCAATTAATTTCAGTAGAGCGCATGGATTCATCAGGTTTCTGATCGCGCTGGTGAACGGTAGCTGACAGTGTCTGCTAGAGATGACATGCAGGATCTTCTTGCAGGAATTTGTAGTCTTGCTGAGGTCTTCTCTGTTGCTAATTTGCATTCTGAATTTTGAGGCAAATATATTGATAAAACTCACCTTGTCCGAGAAAGAATTACACGGTTATCAAACATCACACCAAGGTAAGCCTACATCAAACACAAAAATGATTGGAACCACTTCTGTGTTTGACCCATAGGTTTTATGGGACGCGTCCACAGTGGAGGACTATAATGGTCTCTGGCTTGTGGTCAGACTCGCTCAGGTGGAACAAACTTAAATTTAGGCCTTTTCAATTCTTATTTGAATGTCATTTAGGAAACAGAAAGGTGTCAAATAATTTTTTCAAAAACATCCTTTCTGAATTTAAAAGTAATCAAAAGTATCTCTAATCTGATTACAGTATTTTAGCTGTATTCCAGTTACAGTTTATTTGTAATCTGTTACTCCCCAACCCTGGATACACAGCAGCAATGACTCTTTCATACTGCTGCGCAGAATTTTCACGAGAGTGGCGAGTGTAGCCTGTTCGTCCAATTATAAGTCATCAAAGTAGCACTAGCTTCTGGCTCTGTGTGTGACGTGGCAAGCATGTTAGGAGATTGAACCCACCAATCTGGTACATGTGAAAAGGTTAAAACCAGGAAAATCTGTAGAGTCCCTTGCTGATCATAGACCCATACGTTTGATAAATTATGAGAATACAATAATAACAAAGCTTATAAGCAATAGAATGGCAAAAATCTTACCAGACTTGATACATACATATCAAACAGGGTTTATTAAAAATAGTTTAATACAATACGCAAAAAAAAACAAGATATAGATTTCAATAATGCTGTTGATGCCGAAAAGGCTTTCATCCGTCTTGAATGACCTTTTCTACTCAACATTGTAAGCTTTCAACTTTCCAGCTGAAATAATAAATTGAATAAAAATATTGTATAAATGTCCTAAAGCAAAAATATGCACAAATAATACATTATCTGATGAAATTTCTTCTGAAAGAGCTGCAAAATCTGGACCCCTACAAACTAGCAGGGCTAGACAATCTGGACCCTCTCTTTCTAAAATTCTTTGATCCACCTCTACGCAGACGACACCATTCTGTATACCTCTTGCCCTTCTTTGGACAGTGTTAATTAACCTCCAGATGAGCTTCAATGCCATACAACTCTCCTTCAGTGACCTCCAACTACTCTTAATTGCAAGTTAAACTAAATGCATGCTCTTCAACCGATCGCTGCCCGTACATGCCCGCCCGCCTAGCATCACTACTCTAGACGGTTCTGACTTAGAATATGTGGACAACTACAAATACCTAGGTGTCTGGTTAGACTGTAAACTCTCCTTCCAGACTCACATTAAACATCCCCAATCCCAAATTAAATCTAGAATCGGCTTCCTATTTCGCAACAAAGCATCCTTCACTCATGCTGCCAAACACACCCTCGTAAAACTGACCATCCTACTGATCCTCGACTTTGGCGATGTCATTTACAAAATAGTCTCCAACACT
The DNA here is from genome assembly GCF_901001165.1 of Salmo trutta. NCBI lineage: Eukaryota > Metazoa > Chordata > Actinopteri > Salmoniformes > Salmonidae > Salmo > Salmo trutta. Next base: position 34,340,193 of record NC_042959.1, read on the forward strand.
CTACTCAACAAATTGGATGCAGTATACCACAGTGCCATCCGTTTTGACACCAAAGCTCCATATACTACCCACCACTGCGACCTGTACGCTCTCGTTGGCTGGCCCTCGCTTCATACTCGTCGCCAAACCCACTGGCTCCAGGTCATCTACAAGTCTCTGCTAGGTAAAGCCCCGCCTTATCTCAGCTCACTGGTCACCATAGCAGCACCCACCCGTAGCACGCGCTCCAGCAGGTATATCTCACTGGTCACCCCCAAAGCCAATTCTTCCTTCGGCCACCTCTCCTTCCAGTTCTCTGCTGCCAATGACTGGAACGAACTGCAAAAATCACTGAAGCTGGAGACTCATACCTCCCTCACTAGCTTTAAGCACCATCTGTCAGAGCAGCTCACAGATCACTGCACCTGTACATAGCTCATCTGTAAATAGCCCATCCAATCTACCTCATCCCCATACTGTATGCATTTATTTATCTTGCTCCTTTGCACCCCAGTATCTCTACTTGCACATTCATCTTCTGCACATTCTACCATTCCAGTGTTTAATTGCTATATTGTAATTACTTCACCACCATGGCCTATTTATTGCCTTACCTCTCTTATCCTACCTCATTTGCACATGCTGTGTATAGATTTTTCTACTGTATTATTGATTGTATGTTTGTTTATTCCATGTGTAACTCTGTGTTGTTGTATGTGTCGAACTGCTTTGCTTTATCTTGGCCAGGTCGCAGTTGCAAATGAGAACTTGTTCTCAACTAGCCTACCTGGTTAAATAAAGGTGAAATAAAATTTTCAAGAAAGAAAGAAAGACCAGGATGTCCCCTCTCCCCCCTCCTGTTTGCACTGGCAATTGAACTGCTTGCAGAAAGAATTAGACAGGACCCAAATGTAACATGTATCAGGATTGGTAAACATGGATATAAACTAGACTTATTTGCAGATGATCTCCTGATATACCTGACCAATATTGAAAACTCAATGCCCCCTTTGCAAAAAATATTTTCAGGAGATATAATGGCAATAGGAAAAGAAAAACAGTAACTCACGATGTACAGCGATCCTTTAAGTAGACCACAAAAAATATTAAATAATTACAATGCTTAATAAGTGACAACAAATATATAAATATACATTTATTCCATTACTCAACGGTATGAAAGCAGATCTAGTTAATTTGAATAATCTTCCCATAAATCCTACAGGTACAATAAACCTCTTTAGAAAGGCATGGCTGGCAATGATTCTGTATTTATTTTCGATAAAACCAATTACCCCACCGAAGACATTCTTTGAAAAAGTATACTCAGTCATAACACTTTATATGGGCAAAGACAATTCTTGGAATAAAAAGTCTGAGGGTGGTTTTAAACCTTCCAGACTTGGAATTGTATCAACTTGCTACCCAAGGCTTTTACTTGCGACATGCTGTCTGGTTAAATGCACTAAAGAGGAACAATGGTTACATATTGAAGATGTCCATGCTCATGCCCAGAAACTTTTAAAGTGTCTATTTTCAAAGGCTAAAGGTAAGAACAATATGGAAGAAAAATAAACATATTCTACAATAACCAATATCACCCTCTAAAAACACAACCTCATGGAACGATCCTTGGATAGCTTTTCAGAATTTACTGATAAATTGGTTCTCATGGAATACTAAAGGTATAGAAACCGTAAATGACTTGGTAACAGGAAATACTTTTTAATTCTGTCATGGACATAATTGTACGTTTTAAACTGACCAAATAGTTTCAAATACACAGTTACATATCACAAAATGTCGATTTGAAGCATTTCGGAAATCAGAACAACCTTGAGGGAATTTTATTTGAGTCAGAAAATGATCTTCGTATGATAGGGAGGATATACAAAACCTTGCAGAAAGAATAACCAACTGACAATCTCTTAGAAAAAAATATACACTGTTGGAACCAAGACTTAAAAAGAACTGATGCTGGCACAAGATGGAAGGAAAGTTGGAGCATAACTAACGAAATTGCAGTTAATGAAAATGTAATCCATACTTTTGGGAACGCTATAATGTCCAGAAGTGTAATAAGCCTGTGTGTAGCTGGTGTATAGGAGTCAGGCGCAGGACAGCAGATATGAGTAAGAAACGTAATTTACTCAAAGAATCAATAATACAAAGCAATAATCTAGCCCACAATAACGGACCGTATTACATACAATCACTCACAAACAAACATGGGGGAACAGAGGGTTAAATAATGAACAAGTAATTGGGGGATTGAATCCAGGTGTGTAAGACAAAGACAAAACAAATGGAAAATGAAAAGTGGATCGGCGATGGCTAGAAGGCTGGTGACGTCGACCGCCGAACGCCGCCCGAACAAGGAGAGGGACCGACTTCGGCGGAAGACGTGACAGTACCCCCCCTTGACGCGCGGCTCCAGAAGCACGTCGACACCGACCTCGAGGACAACCTGGAGGACGAGGCACAGGGCGATCCGGATGGAGACGGTGGAACTCCCGCAGCAACAAAGGGTCCAAGACGTCCTCCACCGGCACCCAGCATCTCTCCTCCGGACCGTACCCCTCCCACTCCATGAGGTACTGAAGGCCCCTCGCTCGACACCTCGAGTCCAGGATGGCTCGAACAGCATACGCCGAGCATCGAGGGGGCAGAGGAACCTCCCGCACCTCAGACTCCTGGAGTGGACCAGCCACCACTGGCCTGAGGAGAGACACATGGAACGAGGGATTAATATGGTAATCTGGGGGAAGCTGTAACCTGTAGCATACCTCGTTCAGTCTCCTCAGGACTTTGAATGGCCCCACAAACCACGGGCCCAGCTTCCAGCAGGGCAAGCGGAGGGGCAGGTTTTGGGTCGAGAGCCAAAGGGAGGAGACGGCAGGACTTAGAAAACTGATCCACAACGACCAGGATCGTGGTGTTGCCCTGTGAGGGAGGAAGATCCGTCAGGAAGTCCACCGACAGGTGCGACCACGGCCATTGTGGAACGAGTAGGGGTTGTAACTTCCCTTTGGGCAGGTGCCTGGGAGCCTTGCACTGGGCGCACACCGAGCAGGAGGAAACATAAACCCTCATGTCCTTGGCCAAGGTGGACCACCAGTACTTCCCACTAAGGCAACGCATCGTCCGACCGATGCCAGGATGACCAGAGGAGGGTGACGTGTGGGCCCAATAGATCAAACGGTCGCGGACAGCAGACGGAACGTACAGACACCCAGCTGGACACTGGTGGGAGTGGGCTCTGTGCGTAACGCCCACTCGATGTCCGCGTCCAGCTCCCACACCACCGGTGCCACCAGCCAAGAGGCCCGAAGTATGGGAGTGTGATCCATGGACTGCTCCTCTGTGTCATACATCCGGCACAGTGCGTTTGCCTTAGCGTTCTGGGAACCTGGTCTGTAGGACAGAGTGAAAACAAAACGGGTAAAGAACATGGCCCACCTTGCCTGGCGAGGTTTCAGTCTCCTCGCAGCCCGGATGTAATCCAGATTGCGGTGGTCAGTCCAGATGAGAAAAGGGTGTTTAGCCCCCTCAAGCCAATGTCTCCACTCTTTCAGAGCCTTAACAACAGCCAATAGCTCCCGGTCCCCCACATCATAGTTTCGCTCCGCCGGGCTGAGCTTCTTCGAAAAGAAAGCACAGGGGCGGAGCTTTGGTGGTGTGCCCGAGCGCTGAGAGAGCACGGCTCCTATCCCAGCCTCGGACACCTCCACTATGAATGCCAAAGAGGGATCCGGATGAGCCAGCACGGGAGCCGAGGTAAACAGAGCCTTCAGGTGACCAAAAGCCCTGTCCGCCTCAGCCGACCACTGCAGTCGCACCGGTCCCCCCTTCAGCAGTGAGGTAATGGGAGCCGCTACCTGACCAAAACCCTGGATAAACCTCCGGTAGTAGTTGGCAAACCCTAGAAACCGCTGCACTTCCTTTACCGTGGTAGGAGTCGGCCAATTACGCACGGCTGAAATGCGGTCACTATCCATCTCCACCCCTGAAGTAGAAATGGGGTACCCTAGGAAGGAGAGACTGTTGAAAGAACGGACATTTCTCAGCCTTGACGTACAGGTCATGCTCAAACAGTCGACCAAGCACCCTGCGCACCAGGGACACATGCTCGGCGTGTGTAGCGGAGTATATCAGAATGTCGTCGATATACACCACTACACTCTGCCCGTGCAGGTCCCGGAAAATCTCATCAACAAAGGCCTGGAAGACTGATGGAGCATTCATCAACCCGTATGGTATGGTGGTACTAAATGCCGTCTTCCACTCATCCCCCTCCCGGATACGCACCAGGTTGTAAGCGCTCCTGAGATCCAATTTTGTGAAGAAGCGCGCCCCGTGCATTGACTCGATCGCACTGGCGATGAGAGGCAGTGGGTAGCTGTACCTCACAGTGATCTAATTGATACCCCGATAGTCAATACACGGGCGCAGACCTCCATCCTTCTTCAAAAAAATGAAACTCGAGGAGGCAGGTGAAGTGGAGGGACGAATGTATCCCTGCCCCAGGGATTCGGAGACATATGTTTCCATTTGTCATATGAAGAGAAATAATGAAGATAAATTATAGATAAACCGTATTGGTGCTCATCGTCCATTGGACATGTTCATTACATAAGTTGGAAATCTTAAATTCAACAATGAGTGGTTCGGAAGGAATCGTGACAGTGGCTAACTGCAAGCATTGCAACTGGGAAGTCAGGAATAAACAAGCTCAAACTGGGAAAATATGTTTTGAACGGTCACCCAACTCAGAATTGTAAATCTGGCCTCTCTCTCTTTGATGCCACCTTCCTCTTCAAGTGAGCACATCACAACAAGGTGAGTCCTAAAATGTCTTATATGCTGCTGCATAAATGATGTAATATGCCAGAGAGATATGTATACTGTAGCTAAGAAAGTAATACTAAGTGTATGTTGTGTAGTAAGATAGTAGCCCAAGTGCCTCACTCTAATAATTTGGTCTATTTTTCACCTCTTAATTTCGCCTACTGTTCTGACCTGGTGGTGCACATATAGCCTATAACCTGTTTTTGAGAAATGTAATCATCGAATATTGTAAGAGCTTTCATTGTCTGCTTGTATGCCCCCTTTATTTATCCTATGGTTCTGACTTGGTGGCAGTAAATGAGGCTGAATGAACTGTTTTGCTGCCAGACAAGGCTCCGCTGATAGCCAGGTGTAGCAGTGGTAAGGTGTTGGGACTGCTGTTGGGACTCTGCTGTTGGGACAGCTTTATGTAGGCCCTAACAGTTTGTGGGAACTGTTTGTCACCGTTATTGTGCAGTTAATGTATTTTTTTGTGTTGTGTTGTGTAGTGGCTTTGCTGGCATCCATCCCACATTTATTTTTTGCCCCAGTAAGATTTACATGCTAAAATTGCCACTGATTGTTCTAAGTAATTGCATCGCTTCAATAGCATTCACACTGATATAGGTGCAAGGCCTACTATAAATTGCATTATGGCTGAGCATGGACACGCAAAACATTATCAATAAGCAAGATGAAATGCATTATTGATAAGGCATAAAAAGATAGCGAATAATTCGAATCAAATTCTAAACAAAACAACAACTTGCTTTAAATAGCCATGTCACACTTACAGGCCCCATCATTTCTCCCCGTGGGCATATAATATTAAAACAACTGAGATTATGGAGGGTTTTACGCACTTCCAAACTTTTCACAGTAGCAAAGGTCCAATATAAAAAGAAAGAGAGTATGTCCGCTCATGCTGCTACCAAACAGGCCTATGTTATATGAACATAATCGTAACCATTTTACAGATCACATTCACATATCTCCAGACAATGCATTGCGTGTGCCCTACGGATGATGTACCCATAAATACCAGGGTGGTGAATCATTCTAATAAAACTGCTTGTTTTTCGTTTAATTTTATTACAACCAATCTGTTTTTTTTTATAACAACAACAATAAAAAAGCGTCAATTGTAATGATATCATAAAATCAGCAGGATAAACAAGACACGTGTTGCTTTTGAACCAGCCTTCTTTGTAGTAGGCTTAAGAGAGGGCTTGGGTTTTGAACATATGAAACGGAAAAAACAATCAATTGTTGCAGGTTATAGATAACTTCTAAATACGAGGGTTACTGGTATTCACCGAGGTTCTAATCTCTCATTTCATGATGGGCATGGACACATAGCCTACATCATGGAGGGGGTTTTAGGCACGTCCAAAATGGGCCCTGCATGGCTAAAATAATGTGGGCCTGCTTCCAAAGTGTAGATAAAAAGGGAATGTCAGCTCATCGTTTTACTCTCAAACTTTATATTTTAATAAAGCTTCGGGGATTAAGCTTAATTTCAAAAAGGTTTCAGGAGCCACACCCTTTATCGGCCATCTTGACTACGTTGGGATTGCATTGGGCAGGACAAAAAAAAAGGGGAGGATATGCTTGGTTTTTAACCAAATAAAACAGAACGGGAAAAAACACATTTTTTTACATTTCTAAATATGAGGTACAGTATAAAGGCACCTAAAGCACATTAGGCTACTCATGTTCCATGCGCGTATGGGCAAAGTGCGTCACGGCTGGATAGGCTGCATTTCCCCTGTCAAGATTCGTGCCATAACAAACTGCGTTACCGCTAAAACCAGCTTGTGGTTGGTCTTAAATATCCCTATCAGCATTGCCTGAAATTAGCACTTTGCTGAAATTAGCACTTTGGATCATGTATTTCCTTCCCATGTTTCCGCCCTTCCCATCTGAGTGCAAGCGAGCTGATATAAGACAGGTAAATTGCCGAACCTGGCGTTAGGGTTGGAAAATGCCAGTGCGGCAGTTTTTACATGCAAACTAACAGGCGTTTGACACTAGTGCCGCCTTAACGGCAGCCGAAAAAACATACGTCGCCTTAATGCCAGTGAAAATAGAGCCCAGAGTCCTCATGCCATCTTCTTCCACACGGCAGCCCTCACACATGCATTGTCTCTCATCTACCTCAGACCACAAAAGAACACACAAACACACACACATACGCACACACAGTGGGAATAAACAAGCCAACAGTCCTGCGGTCCCATCTGACCTAACTAGCGCACAAACACACACACACACACACACACACACACACACACACACACACACACACACACACACACACACACACACACACACACACACACACACACACACACACACACACACACACACACACACACACACTGAGAAAACAGGCTAATCCTGGCTAGCAGGAGGAAGGACAGCTAACAACCTCATTACAGACACTGCAGAGAGGATGTTTACCAAGCAACAAACAACAGTTCCTTCCTCTCACCACAAGCCTCCTTAAGTGTGGAGAGAACAAATAGCCTTCATGCTGAGTTCCAAGACAACCATGAAGTGAGAGAATCAGTTTAAAGGCTCAGTGCAGTCAAAAACGTGATTGTACTGTATTTTATAAATATTTCCACACTATGAGGTTGGAATAATACTGTGAAATTGTGATAATGACGATAATGCCATATCCCTATTAGTGTAAGCTGTTTGAAAAGACTGCCTGAAATTTCTGCCTGTTTTAGTGGGATCGAGTTTTGGCCTTTCTGGTGACATCAACAGGCGGTAAATTTGTAAACAGACCGCAGATAACAGCTAGTTTTCCCCTTTTCCCTCCCCACTCAGACCACTCCCAGACAGTCCTAGAAAAATTATTGGTTGAGAAATTGCTATTTTTGTTTCACTTTGACAATTTTACAGTAAGGTACTTAATTGTTACTCAGAAATGATTTGATATTGAGATAAAAACAGCTGCATTGGACCTTTAACAAAAGTGGGGAAAAGTAAGTGCCAGGGAAAGATGAGTGAGAGGGTGAAAAGAGAAGACGAGGTCCAGAATGAAGGTCAAGGGAGAGAGAAAGATAACGATAGGTTGTTGGCCAGAGAAAAAGACAATGGGCTCAATTTTAACAAACCTAACGCAATGGTACATCTGAGAGCTGAGAGCGCTATAGGTCAGGGGGTGTGTCAGAAATATTTTTGCTATTTTCACAGCCGGAATTATGAGCGGAATAGCTGGCAATGGCGTGAAAGGGCTGGGTTTTGATTGATAAACAAGCTGTAGGTGTGACGAGGGCTTGGCCACTAATGAACGCATTCCATGGCTTAATACGCATACATTTTATCTCAAATTTTGTAAGTTATTGATGGTCTTTGCATTGTCATCAACTCCATTTCGGCTGGGAGCAATATTCTAATCCTGGTCCATTGTGGATTGATACTACAGTTTATTATATAGCATAGGCTACGGTAACGAGTAATAAAAAAACTAAAATCTGTGTTTGCTCAATAGCCTACATTTGGAGTGTTGGCAGTCAACATTGTTGTAATTGGCTTCAACAAGCCTAGCCGTATATGTCTTTACGTATCGCAATTCTGCTAAATAACAATTACTAGGCTCCCATCAATTTTATTCTATGTCTGAGGCATGTTCTCAATAAGCAAAATTTTGCCTAGGCCTATACCATAAGAGGCTGGTGGGACGAGCTATAGGAGGACAGGGTTGTTGTAATGCCTGGAATGGAAAACAAGCTGTTTTTCAAAACAACAAAAATATGTCTAAATAGGATGGGGTCAAAAGAGTGATATCATCAATTCCATCTTTCGTTTCACGTAGGCCTAAATGTCTTTACTCATAACATTCGCACATCTATACAAAGTACTAGGCTCCTGTCAATTTTATTGTTACCTACATTGCCTTTGGAAAGTATTCTGACCCCTTGACTTTTTCCACATTTTGTTACGTTACAGCCTTATTCTAAAATGTATTACATAGTTGTTTTTCTTCCACTCAGCAATCTACACACAATACCCCATAATAACAAAGCAAAAACAGGTTTTTAGAAATTTTTGCAAATGTATTAAAAAATAATCCCTAAATATCACATTTACATAGGTATTCAGACCCTTTACTCAGTACTTTGTTGAAGCACCTTTGGCAGCGATTACAGCATCGAGTCTTCTTCACTATGACGCTACAAGCTTGACACACCTGTAGTTGGGGAGTTTCTTCCATTCTTTCTGCAGATCCTCTCAAGCTCTGTCAGATTGGATGGGGAGTGTTGCTGCACATCTATTTTCAGGTCTCTCCAGAGATTTTTGATCAGGTTCAAGTCCGGGCTCTGGCTGGGCCACTCAAGGACATTCAGAGACTTGTCCCGAAGCCACTCCTGCATTGTCTTGGATGTGTGCTTAGGGTTGTTGTCCTGTTGGAAGGTGAACCTTCACCCCAGTCTGAGGTCCTGAGCGCTCTGGAGCAGATTTTCATCAAGGATCTCTCTGTACTTTGCTCCATTCAGCTTTCCCTTGATCCTGAGCAGTCTCCCAGTCCCTGCCGCGGAAAAACATCTGCCACCACCATGCTTCACCGTAGGGATGGTGCCATGTTTCGTCCAGATGTGATGCTTGCCATTCAGGCAAAAGAGTTCAATCTTGGTTTCATCAGACCAGAGAATCTTGTTTCTCATGGTCTGAGAGTCCAAGCAGGCTGTCGTGCCTTTTACTGAGGAGTGGCTTCCGTCTGGACACTCTACCATAAAGGCCTAACTGGTGGAGTGCCACAGAGATGGTAGTCCGTCTGGAAGGTTTTTACATCTCTACAGAGGAACTCTAGATCTCTGTCAGAGTTACCATCGGGTTCTTGGTCACCTTCGTGACCAAGGCCCTTCTTCCCCGATTGCTCAGTTTGGCCCGTGTTGCCAGCTCTAGGAAAAGTCTTGGTGTTTCCAAACTTCTTCCAAGATGGAGGCGACTGTGTTCTTCGGGACCTTCAATGCTGCAGAAATGTTTTGGTACCCTTACCCAGATCTGTGCCTGGACACAATCCCGTCTCGGAGCTCTATGGACAATTCCTTCGACCTCTTGGCAATCAAGTTGTAGAAACATCTCAAGGATGTTCAATGTAAACAGGATGAACCTGAGCTCAATTTTGAGTCTCATAGCAAAGGGTCTGAATACTTATGTAAATAAAGGTATTTCTGTTTTTTTATATTTAATACATTTGCAAAAATGTATAAAAACATGTTTTTGCTTTGTTATTATGGGGTATTGTGTGTAGATTTCTGAGGAATTATTTTATTTAATCCATTTCAAAATAAGGCTGTAATATAACAAAATGTGGAAAAAGTCAAGGGGTCTGAGTACTTTCCGAATGCATTGTATTAATATGGCATTATAGGAGGACTGAATAGTTTGGACTGGAGGAGTGTGACCTTGGTAATCGGTCGAGGGGCGCTCTTTGAAAATGGGGATGATAGCCTACTTGAACAAGCGAAATGAAGTATGTGAATTGTGAATTATAAAAAGCATGATGGCAAAAAACAAAAAAATATTTCAAAGCACTCTCAGTAGACCATTTAAAACCATTTATTCATAGGCTACTTTGCTAATGGCCTTGGATAAAAAGTCACACCTATGTGATACCGCTAAACCAGGGTAGGCTACGCTTGGTTTTTATCAAATTAAACAAAATGGGGGGGAAACCAACCGTTTTATTATGTTTCTAAATACGACATTCACCGGTACAAAAGGCACATCTCTTTTCCATGGGCACTGTGCGTCATGGCTGGATAGGCTGCGCGTCCGCTCTCAAAATCCATGCCATTATCAACTGGGTTACTGTTAACACCTGCTTTTTGTGGGTCTTAAAACTTCCAATTAGCGCTGCATAAAATGGCGGCTTTTTTTTTTTAAGGTCACACTTCAAATATTGCCACCTCTCCCACATCAGCACAAACAAGGTGACGTTAGACAGGTAAATTGCCTAACCTGGCGTTAGAGCTGGAAAATGCCAGTGGACCAGTTTTGTTTTTAATGATGGAATTGCGAACTAACTTGTATTTGACACTTGCGCCTCCTTAGTGCACGCCGAAGATAGAGCCCGGAGTAGCATTAATACCACACTCACATACTGTAGGAATGCCCATGTCTTGGCGAGAGAGAATGAGAGAGGATACGAGAAGGGTAGTGAACTCATCCGTATGGACAAGACACTGAGGTGAGGACTGCTTGGGAACACAATCCAGCACTTCTGAAGGAATGTCACAGAGCAGGCTCCCATGCGTGCGTTCACACACACAATCTCAAAGGTAAAGTGCTGTCTGAGTACGTTGGTTGGTTTTGGAATTCCGAAGGTGTGTATGTTGGGGCCGTGTCACACATGGAAGTTATATTTGGAATTAATAGTTTAAGTTTTAGGTAACTACCATCCCTTACACGCATACAAACACACACACACACACACACACACACACACACACACACACACACACACACACACACACACACACACACACACACACACACACACACACACACACACACACACACACACACACACACACACACACACACACACACACACACACACCCCTACCCTCCTGTTCTTCATCCCTTTGCCTGCAGGCGGATACTGTGTACACACACACACACAACTCTACCCTTTCCTTCCTTTTACTTCAGTCATACAGTATATTAATCAGTATTCCACATACAAACTCAGACACACAGAGAAACTTCGGGTTTTTTGCAGATTATGGTCAGATCCAAGCCAAGATCCAAAGGTTTCTGTCATTTTTACACATTTCCTATTGTCAAGATCTCTCAGCTCAGTCCCTATGCACACCTGTATCAGTCATGGACCACCTTTGAAAATTGTACTTCAGTCAGCCATAAAAGCTAAACTAAACTCCTTTGACTGCATTTACCCAGGCAGCCCAATTCTGATATTTTGCCAATGAGTCGTCTTTTGACAAATCAGATCCAATCTTTTGCCAATAATTCGTAAAAAGATCAGAAATGGGCTGACTGTGTAAACACAGTCAGAGTCTAAATGAATAAACTTAGAGTCTAAATGAATAAACTAATTTGAGTGCTAGAGTGTGTTTCAGTGCTAGAGTGTGTTTCAGATCTATCCAGACAGACTGATGAATGCATTAGGCTGTTCTTTATGTAAAACGATGTACTCAGCAAATCTCTGTTACCCTCTTCCTTGTATTACTGTCCTGTAAACAATACAGCCCTATCATCGGAACCGTGCTACTGTGTCTATAATCAGGCCATCACTCACTTCCTTATTGAATTATGCTAATACCAATGAAAGCCTGATGGATGACTGACAGCAGGCTGAGCCAATCAATGTCATCGCTCCGATGGACGAAGCATTGGTTAATCATTCCCTGCCTCCCGTACTTACTTCCTGATAACAGTATCCTTCAGTCTCTGGCTCCGTAATGAACTTCAATACAGCAGAGTAATGATGACGCACAGATATTGCAATCAATATCCACCTTATGCATATTTCATCCATGCGGCGACACAGCCAGGGAAGCAGAGGAGGAGATGAGAGGTGATTAAAACCTATAGTTCTCTGTGTGGTTTGATGAACGGCTTGTGACAGAAGGATTGTTGAGTTACAAGACAAACGGAGCTCTGAGAATTACGAAGGAGAAGTGCCTCACGCTTCATCCTCAGTCAGCAAGCTAATGCCAAAGGAGCGCGCACAATGTTGGACTCTGCAGGTCACTTCCAATCATCCAGGCTGCTGAATGGGAAATGGATGATCCTCTGTGTGATAGGACTCGGTCACATTCTGTTCGTTCACTCAGTATGTCCGTTCTGAATACAGCGCTTATCCTGTCTTATTGCACACCCCATAGTAGTGTCTCTAACACACACACACACACACACACACACACATACACACACACACACACACACAAAGCTATCCTCTCACATGGCATGTTATTCAAAACATAATCCTTTAACCATTTTCTAGCAAACAGTCATCTACTCTCCCAGCCAGCCAGTTCCAGTGCACCATTGCTGATCTAAATTCATCTCTCTTTATTTTTGTTGAGTGGACTTGAGAGAGCGAGAGAGAGATCCCCTTTCATCTCTTTGATAGCCTATTGAAGGACATACAAGGACAAAGCATCCCTCCCTACCTCTCTGCCCAAAAGCACCATCTTGCGTCCCCCCCCCCCCTGTCCCCAAATCACTCCTCAGTCCTACTCCCCCCTCTCTGCCTCTAAATCACTCCTCAGTCCTACTCCCCCCTCTCTGTCCCCAAATCACTCCTCAGTCCTACTCCCCCTTCTCTGCCTCTAAATCACTCCTCAGTCCTACTCCCCCCTCTCTGCCCCCAAATCACTCCTCTGTCCTACTCCCCCCCTCTGCCCCATAACACTACTCTGATTGACTTTAGGGTTCACTGCTGCCCTGTACAGTTTTATCCAGCACTTAAGCCCCTCTGGGATGTCCCTTGTCCAGTGTTGTGTGAATAACTCCCTGGGACATCTGCTACGTGCCTCATTCTCAACCCAGACTGACTCCCACTACAACTCCCCCACCGCCACACCTAACCTAACCCTCTAACTCCTCTTCACCAAGCTCAAACCTCAATCTCACCTATCCCCAAAACTCACCGTACCCCAACCTCCTTCCTTCCTTCCTCCGACCTCCCCTCACCCTCAGTCTGACCCCAAATCTTCACAGTCGCTCCCTCTCCCCGTTCCGCTCCCCAGATTCCCTCAAACCCTCTCCTTCCAGCTTTCCTCTCACTCAGCTACAGAGTACATGTTCGTGTGCGACTGGGCGCTCTGCCCCTCTCGACACTTTGAGGCGAAGCCTTTGATTCGTGTTTATCTCGTCAGGGCTCGCGCTCCAGTGACGATCGTTTCCATTTAAAGCCGTTCTGTTCTAGCGATCCTCCTCATTTGCATATAAAGCACTTTCATTCGACCCGTTTTGAGAACATGTCTACGATTACAACATGCGTGCCATGCTAACCCGCAGACGCCGACGCACACGCACACGGGCGCACGTTGAAATGCTTGATTTGAATCCACAGATCATATTACAGTCGACAAGGATTCCAAAATGTCTAAGGACACGGCTATCCGGACACTTGGATACAAAAAGCACTTTCTACTCTGTACAGCTAGGCTGCCTATGCCTGCCGACCCATAGCAGTACCTTGCTAGCTGCTTTGCCTTTTGTCCTACGCAGGCCTGCAATTTGTCAGCCTACACACATGGCCGAGACTCCCAAACAGCAGCACCGCAAGTTTGCACTGACGACCGAGTCTGTTCAGTCGCGACACGAGGGGCTGGTGTTTCAGCGACTTGGTAACAAAGGTCCTTGTACAGAGGGCTCCTAAGTGGGACAGCGGTCTAAGGCACTGCATCTTAGTGCAAGCGGCGTCACCGCAGTCCCTGGTTCGAATCCAGGCTACCTCACATACGGCCGGGATGGGGAGTCCCATAGGGCGGTGCACAATTGGCCCAGCGTCGTCTGGGTTTGGCTGGTGTAGGCCCTCATTGTAAATAACAATTTGTTCTTAACTGACGTGCCTAGTTAAAAAAAGGTTCAATAAAAAAAAGAGTCAAAAGACCATCCAACTTCTACAATGAGCCCCTCCCTGTGGCCTCCCCCACAACAACAATATCTGGCATATTTGGAATATAAGAAAACGCATCAACATCAAACAAGCCTCCACTGACAAGAGAAAGAAATTGCACTCATTTTTGGACTGTCTGTATCACCACAGTAGCTATAAGGCCGACCAGACGTATGAACGGCAACCATTAACAACGTGTGCAAGAGATGCAATTACATTTGACTACTGTGATAAACAAAACGAATCATAAACAAAACGAATCAACCTCGCCTTAACAGTAAAAGTTAGAATGTCACACACACACACACACACACACACACACACACACACACACACACACACACACACACACACACACACACACACACACACACACACACACACCCTTTAGAATCACACACTTATCCAATAAGGCCCTTTTTCATCACATAACTCTCCTCTATACCACAGTATCTTACTGAAAGAGCAATTCAAATGAGACGCCAATGTGTTCTCACTCATTGAGCCTGACCCATGGCTAATGAGCACAGGTTTCTATAGGTGAAGGACATCCAGTCAGGGGAGGTCAGGGGAGCCTAGTGGGAGGCAGGTAGAGAGTGTTTAGGGCTTAGGGAAAATAGAGACATCACAAAGTAAGAGACTGCCTTCAATGCATTATGCTTGGATCTTATCTATGAGGGATAAAAAAGAGAGAGAGAGAGAGAGAGAGAGAGAGACAGAACAGGGATATAGAAGAGAGAGACAGAGAGAGAACAGGGATATAGGAGAGAGAGACAGAGAGAGAACAGGGATATAGGAGAGAGAGAGAGAGAAGGGATTTAGGAGCGAGAGAAAGAGAGAGAGAGAGAAGGGATTTAGGAGCGAGAGAAAGAGAGAGAGAGAGAAGGGATTTAGGAGCGAGAGAAAGAGAGAGAGAGAAGGGATTTAGGAGCGAGAGAAGGGATTTAGGAGCGAGAGAGAGAGAAGGGATTTAGGAGCGAGAGAGAGAGAACAGGGATTTAGGAGAGAGAGAACAGGGATTTAGGAGAGAGAGAACATTTACATTTACATTTAAGTCATTTAGCAGACGCTCTTATCCAGAGCGACTGACAAATTGGTGCATTCACCTTATGATATCCAGTGGAACAACCACTTTACAATAGTGCATCTAAATCTTTTAAAGGGGGGGGGGGGTTAGAAGGATTACTTTATCCTATCCCAGGTATTCCTTAAAGAGGTGGGGTTTCAGGTGTCTCCGGAAGGTGGTGATTGACTCCGCTGTCCTGGCGTCGTGAGGGAGCTTGTTCCACCATTGGGGTGCCAGAGCAGCGAACAGTTTTGACTGGGCTGAGCGGGAACTGTGCTTCCTCAGAGGTAGGGAGGCGAGCAGGCCAGAGGTGGATGAACGCAGTGCCCTTGTTTGGGTGTAGGGCCTGATCAGAGCCTGAAGGTACGGAGGTGCCGTTCGCCTCACAGCTCCGTAGGCAAGCACCATGGTCTTGTAGCGGATGCGAGCTTCAACTGGAAGCCAGTGGAGAGAGCGGAGGAGCGGGGTGACGTGAGAGAACTTGGGAAGGTTGAACACCAGACGGGCTGCGGCGTTCTGGATGAGTTGTAGGGGTTTAATGGCACAGGCAGGGAGCCCAGCCAACAGCGAGTTGCAGTAATCCAGACGGGAGATGACAAGTGCCTGGATTAGGACCTGCGCCGCTTCCTGTGTGAGGCAGGGTCGTACTCTGCGAATGTTGTAGAGCATGAACCTACAGGATCGGGTCACCGCCTTGATGTTAGTGGAGAACGACAGGGTGTTGTCCAGGGTCACGCCAAGGTTCTTAGCACTCTGGGAGGAGGACACAAGGGAGTTGTCAACCGTGATGGCGAGATCATGGAACGGGCAGTCCTTCCCCGGGAGGAAGAGCAGCTCCGTCTTGCCGAGGTTCAGCTTGAGGTGGTGATCCGTCATCCACACTGATATGTCTGCCAGACATGCAGAGATGCGATTCGCCACCTGGTTATCAGAAGGGGGAAAGGAGAAGATTAATTGTGTGTCGTCTGCATAGCAATGATAGGAGAGACCATGTGAGGATATGACAGAGCCAAGTGACTTGGTGTATAGCGAGAATAGGAGAGGGCCTAGAACAGAGCCCTGGGGGACACCAGTGGTGAGAGCACGTGGTGCGGAGACAGATTCTCGCCACGCCACCTGGTAGGAGCGACCTGTCAGGTAGGACGCAATCCAAGCGTGGGCCGCGCCGGAGATGCCCAGCTCGGAGAGGGTGGAGAGGAGGATCTGATGGTTCACAGTACAGGGATATAAGGGAGAGAGAGAACAGGGATTTAGGAGAGAGAGAACAGGGATATAGGAGAGAGAGAGAGAACAGGGATATAGGAAAGAGAGAGAGAGCGAGAGAGAGAACAGGGATATAGGAGAGAGAGAACAGGGATATAGGAGAGAGAGAGAGACAGAACAGGGATTTAGGAGAAAGAGAACAGGGATTTAGGAGAGAGAGAACAGGGATATAGGAGAGAGAGAGAGAACAGGGATATAGGAAAGAGAGAGAGAGAGAGAGAGAGAGAGAACAGGGATATAGGAGAGAGAGAGAGACCAGGGATATAGGAAAGAGAGAGAGAGCGAGAGAGAGAACAGGGATATAGGAGAGAGAGAACAGGGATATAGGAGAGAGAGAGAGACAGAACAGGGATTTAGGAGAGAGAGAACAGGGATTTAGGAGAGAGAGAACAGGGATATAGGAGAGAGAGAGAGAACAGGGATATAGGAAAGAGAGAGAGAGCGAGAGAGAGAACAGGGATATAGGAGAGAGAGAGAGACGAGCCCTCTCAGTCAGCTGGTGTTGGGCCAACCAAGCTGACACCAGCACTGCTTCAAAAGAAAGAATTCAAATAAACAAAATCATGAACCAATCAAAGGACTCATATTTACAACATTGGAAAAACGAAACAAAATCCCAAAGCCGACTAAATTGCTATCTGACCCTAAACAGAGAATATGAATTGGCTGATTATCTCTACTCTGTCAGAGATACGAAGCAGAGACAGATCCTTACCAAGTACAGGCTGAGTGACCACCTGGCAGAGACAGATCCTTACCAAGTACAGGCTGAGTGACCACCGATTGGCAATAGAAACCGGCAGACAAAAAAAGACATGGCTACCCAAAGAGGAGCGTGTATGTGGTCACTGCACGACAGGGGAGGTAGAGACAGAGATGCACTTTCTCCTTTACTGTGATAAATATTCCTCACAAAGAGATTCATTATTCACAAAAATGACTACATTTATTCCAAATTTGAACTTATTAAACCCAGAAGAAAAACTAAAGATACTCATGGGCGAAGGAGCAATAGCTCCTCTTGCAGCCAAATATGTATTTGCCTGCCATAGCCCGAGGGACACTGAATAATAACATCTGCATAGTAAGCAGAAACTTACTTATTATTACTATTATTGTTATTACTATTATTATTGTTGTTTATCATTCCAAATAGTAGTGGTATGGGTGGTAATGGTAATGATAGCAGTTTAGTGATGGTGGTGGTAGTAGAAGTAGTAAGGACGATAGTAGTTGTAGTACTGATGTAATGGTGAAGATGACCGTTATTTAGTTAGAAGTTAGTTATAGATTCATTTTCCATA
The DNA here is from genome assembly GCF_901001165.1 of Salmo trutta. Taxonomy (NCBI): domain Eukaryota; kingdom Metazoa; phylum Chordata; class Actinopteri; order Salmoniformes; family Salmonidae; genus Salmo; species Salmo trutta. The sequence goes on from NC_042959.1 coordinate 34,358,242, forward strand.
TTTAGGTTTTTATATTTATTACATTCTACTATTTTACTATTATTTTACTACTATTTTATTGTTATTATTTTTATATTTAATTTTGTATTATTATTTACTGCCATTTTATGTTATTATTGCTATTGTTTATAATTGTATTACAATGTATATTGTATACATTGATGCTTTGGCAATATTGACACAATGTTTTTCATGCCAATAAAGCAGCTTGAATTTGAAAAATTTGAATTTGAGAGAGAGAGAGAGACAGAACAGGGATATTGATAAGATAATTATCTAATAAAGGTAAATGAATCAATAAACCATGATGAATTATTAGTCAAACAGCAGGTTTAATGAATAATCAATGTAATGATCAATATAGGGATCGATTGGTCTGATTAGTTCCGGAAAGTCCAGTAACCACTGGAGAGGGAAAGAAATGTGTGTATGCAATTAGTATAGAGAGCTAGAGAAGCAGATGGTCAAGGGAGTAAAACTTCAGAGAGTTCCTAACCTTGAAGGAAAGGAACAGGCTGAGCCAGAATGTGATGAACAGTGTGAGAAGTTTATGGGGTTTGCAGGTCACCAACAGATTGTGTGTAAATGCATGTGCGTAAGTAAGCAAGAACTATATAATGACTGTTTTGTTATCCTGACGCCAGAACGTTCTCATGAATAAAGCTACAGAAACATTTTGCAGAAAGCTGAGTCCTTGCCTAATTATTTTAACCCATTGTCTTACAAAACTTGGGCATTAGTCAAGGCAAATTGATTATTGATTATTATCATCAAGATATAAAATTCCTATAACAGATATAGGAGAGAGAGACAGGGAGAGCAGGGATATAGGAGAGAGAGACAGAGAGAGAGAGAGAACAGGGATATAGGAGAGAGAGAGAGAGAACAGGGATATAGGAGAGAGAGAGAGAGAGAGAGACAGAACAGGGATATAGGAGAGAGAGAGAGACAGAACAGGGATATAGGAGAGAGAGAGAGACAGAACAGAGATATATGAGAGACAGAACAGGGATATAGGAGAGAGAGAGAGAGACAGAACAGGGATATAGGAGAGAGAGGGAGACAGAGAGAGAGAGAGACAGAACAGGGATATAGGAGAGAGAGAGAGAGATAGCGAGAGAGAACAGGGATATTGGAGAGAGAGAGAGACAGAACAGGGATATAGGAGAAAGAGAGAGAGACAGAACAGGGATATAGGAGAGAGAGAGAGAGACAGAACAGGGATATAGGAGAGAGAGACAGAGAGAGAGAGAGACAGAGAGAGACAGAGAGAGACAGAGAGAGACAGAACGGGGATATATCAAATCAAATCAAATCACATTTATTTATATAGCCCTTCTTACATCAGCTGATATCTCAAAGTGCTGTACAGAAACCCAGCCTAAAACCCCAAACAGCAAGCAATGCAGGTGTAGAAGCACGGTGGCTAGGAAAAACTCCCTAGAAAGGCCAAAACCTAGGAAGAAACCTAGAAAGGAACCAGGCTATGAGGGGTGGCCAGTCCTCTTCTGGCTGTGCCGGGTGGAGATTATAACAGCACATGGCCTAGATGTTCAAATGTTCATAAATGACCAGCATTGTCAAATAATAATAATCATAGTAGGTGTCGAGGGTGCAACAAGTCAGTAACACAACAGTAAGTGTCAGTTGGCTTTTTCATAGCCGATCTTTCAGAGTATCTCTACCGCTCCTGCTGTCTCTAGAGAGTTGAAAACAGCAGGTCTGGGACAGGTAGCACGTCCGGTGAATAGGTCAGGGTTCCAGCAGGTCTAGGACAACAGGTCTGGGACAGGTAGCACGTCCGGTGAACAGGTCAGGGTTCCATAGCTGCAGGCAGAACAGTTGGAACTGGAGCAGCAGCACGGCCAGGTGAACTGGGGACAGCAAGGAGTCATCAAGCCAGGTAGTCCTGAGGCATGGTCCTAGGGCTCAGGTCCTCCGAGAGAGAGAAAGAAAGAAAGAAAGAAAGAAAGAGGAAGAGAGAGAGAATTAGAGAGAGCATATTTAAATTCACACAGGACACCGGAAAAGACAAGAGAAATACTCCAGATGTGACAGACTGACCCTAGCCCCCGACACATAAACTATTGCAGCATAAATACTGGAGGCTGAGACAGGAGGGGTCAGGAGACACTGTGGCCCCATCCGATGAAACCCCCAGACAGGGCCAAACAGGTAGGATATAACCCCACCCACTTTGCCAAAGCACAGCCTCCACACCACTGGAGGGATATCTCCAACCACCAACATACCATCCCGGGACAAGGCCGAGTATAGCCCACAAAGATCTCCGCCACGGCACAGCCCAAGGGGGGGCACCAACCCAGACAGGAAGACCACGTCAGTGACTCAACCCACTCAAGTGATGCACCCCTCCCAGGGACGGCATGGAAGAACACCAGTAAGCCAGTGACTCAGCCCCCGTAATAGGGGTAGAGGCAGAGAATCCCAGTGGAAAGAGGGGAAACCAGCCAGGCAGAGACAGCAAGGGCGGTTCGTTGCTCCAGCCTTTCCGTTCACCTTCACACCCCTGGGCCAGACTACACTTAATCATAGGACCTACTGAAGAGATGTGTCTTCAATAAAGACTTAAAGGTTGAGACTGAGTCTGCGTCTCTCACATGGGTAGGCAGACTATTCCATAAAAATGGAGCTCTATAGGAGAAAGCCCTGCCTCCAGCTGTTTGCTTAGAAATTCTAGGAACAATTGGGAGGCCCGCGTCTTGTGACCGTAGCGTACGTGTGGGTATGTACGGCAGGACCAAATCGGAAAGATAGGTAGGAGCAAGCCCATGTAATGCTTTGTAGGTTAGCAGTAAAACCTTGAAATCAGCCCTTGCCTTAACAGGAAGCCAGTGTAGGGAGGCTAGCACTGGAGTAATATGATCACATTTTTGGGTTCTAGTCAGGATTCTAGCAGCCGTATTTAGCACTAACTGAAGTTTATTTAGTGCTTTTTCCGGGTAGCCGGAAAGTAGAGCATTGCAGTAGTCCAACCTAGAAGTAACAAAGGCATGGATTAATTTTTCTGCGTCATTTTTGGACAGAAAGTTTCTGATTTTTGCAATGTTACGTAGATGGAAAAAAGCTGTCCTTGAAACAGTCTTGATATGTTCTTCCAAAGAGAGATCAGGGTCCAGAGTAACGCCGAGGTCCTTCACAGTTTTATTTGAGACGACTGTACAACCATCCAGATTAATTGTCAGATTCAACAGAAGATCTCTTTGTTTCTTGGGACCTAGAACAAGCATCTCTGTTTTGTCCGAGTTTAAGAGTAGAACGTTTGCAGCCATCCACTTCCTTATGTCTGAGACACAGGCTTCTAGCGAGGGCAATTTTGGGGCTTCACCATGTTTCTTTGAAATGTACAGCTGTGTGTCATCCGCATAGCAGTGAAATTTAACATTATGTTTTCGAATGACATCCCCAAGAGGTAAAATATATAGTGAAAACAATAGTGGTCCTAAAACGGAACCTTGAGGAACACCGAAATTTACAGTTGATTTGTCAGAGGATAAACCATTCACAGAGACAAACTGATATCTTTCCGACAGATAAAACCTAAACCAGCCCAGAACTTGTCCATGTAGACCAATTTGGGTTTCCAATCTCTCCAAAAGAATGTGGTGATCGATGGTATCAAAAGCAGCACTAAGATCTAGGAGCACGAGGACAGACGCAGAACCTCGGTCTGACGTCATTAAAAGGTAATTTACCACCTTCACAAGTGCAGTCTCAGTGCTATGATGGGGTCTAAAACCAGACTGAAGCGTTTCGTGTACATTGTTTGTCTTCAGGAATGCAGTGAGTTGCTGCGCAACAGCTTTTTCAAAATGTTTTGAGAGGAATGGAAGATTCGATATAGGCCGATAGTTTTTTATAATTTCTGGGTCAAGATTTGGCTTTTTCAAGAGAGGCTTTATTACTGCCACTTTTAGTGAGTTTGGTACACATCCGGTGGATAGAGAGCCGTTTATTATGTTCAACATAGGAGGGCCAAGCACAGAAAGCAGCTCTTTCAGTAGTTTAGTTGGAATAGGGTCCAGTATGCAGCTTGAAGGTTTAGAGGCCATGATTATTTTCATCATTGTGTCAAGAGATATAGTACTAAAGCACTTTAGTGTCTCCCTTGATCCTAGGTCCTGGCAGGGTTGTGCAGACTCAGGACAACGAAGCTTTGTAGGAATACGCAAATTTAAAGAGGAGTCCGTAATTTGCTTTCTAATGATCTTGATCTTTTCCTCAAAGAAGTTCATGAATTCATCACTGCTGAAGTGAGAGCCATCCTCTCTAGGGGAATGCTGCTTTTGAGTTAACTTTGTGACAGTATCAAAAAACAGTTCTCGGATTGTTCTTATTTTCCTCAATTAAGTTGGAAAAATAGGATGATCGAGCAGCAGTGAGGGCTCTTCGATACTGCACGGTACTGTCTTTCCAAGCTAGTCGGAAGACTTCCAGTTTGGTGTGGCGCCATTTCCGCTCCAATTTTCTGGAAGCTTGCTTCAGAGCTCGTGTATTTTCTGTATACCAGGGAGCTAGTTTCTTATGACAAATGTTTTTAGTTTTTAGGGGTGCAACTGCATCTAGGGTATTGCGCAAGGTTAAATTGAGTTCCTTGGTTAGGTGGTTAACTGATATTTGTCCTCTGACGTCCTTGGGTAGGCAGAGGGAGTCTGGAAGGGCATCAAGGAATCTTTGGGTTGTCTGAAAATTTATAATGCTTCTTTTAATGCTTCTTGGTTGGGGTCTGAGCAGATTATTTGTTTTGATTGCGAATGTAATAAATGGTCCGATAGTCCAGGGTTATGAGGAAAAACATTAAGATCCACAACATGTATTCCATGGGACAAATCTAGGTCCAGAGTATGACTGTGGCAGTGAGTAGGTCCAGAGACATGTTGGACAAAACCCACTGAGTCGATGATGGCTCCGAAAGCCTTTTGGAGTGGGTCTGTGGACTTTTCCATGTGAATGTTAAAGTCACCAAAAATTAGAATATTATCTGCGATGACTACAAGGTCCGATAGGAAATCAGGGAACTCAGTGAGGAACGCTGCATATGGCCAAGGAGGCCTGTAAACAGTAGCTATAAAAAGTGATTGAGTAGGCTGCACAGATTTTATGACTAGAAGCTCAAAAGACGAAAACGTCGTTGTTGTTTTTTTTGGGGAAAATTTAAATTTGCTATCATAAATTTTAGCAACACCTCCGCCTTTGCGGGATGCGCGGGGATATGGTCACTAGTGTAACCAGGGGGTGAGGCCTCATTTAACACAGTATATTCATCAGGCTTAAGCCATGTTTCAGTCAGGCCAATCACATCAAGATTATGATCAGTGATTAGTTCATTGACTATAACTGCCTTTGAAATGTGGGATCTAACATTAAGTAGCCCTATTTTGAGATGTGAGGTATCACAATCTCTTTCAATAATTGCAGGGATGGAGGAGGTCTTTATACTAGTGAGATTGCTAAAGCGAACACCGCCATCTTTAATTTTGCCCAACCTAGATCGAGGCACAGACACGGTCTCAATGAGGATAGCTGAGCTGACTACACTGACTGTGCTAGTGGCAGACTCCACTAAGCTGGCAGGCTGGCTAACAGCCTGCTGCCTGGCCTGCACCCTATTTCATTGTGGAGCTAGGGGAGTTAGAGCCCTGTCTATATTCGTAGATAAGATGAGAGCACCCCTCCAGCTAGGATGGAGTCCGTCACTCCTCAACAGGCCAGGCTTGGTCCTGTTTGTGGGTGAGTCCCAGAAAGAGGGCCAATTATCTACAAATGTTATCTTAGGAGAGAGAGACAGAACAGGGATATAGGAGAGAGAGAGAAAGTAAAGGTACAGTGGGCGAAAAAAGTATTTGATCCCCTGCTGATTTTGTACGTTTGCCCACTTACAAAGAAATGATCAGTCTATAATTTAAATGGTAGGTTTATTTGAACAGTGAGAGACAGAATAACAACAATAAAATCCAGAAAACCGCATGTCAAAAATGTTATAAAATGATTTGCATTTTAATGAGGGAAATAAGTATTTGACCCCTCTGCAAAACATGACTTAGTACTCGGTGGCAAAACCCTTGTTGGCAATCACAGAGGTCAGACATTTCTTGTAGTTGGCCACCAGGTTTGCACACATCTCAGGAGGGATTTTGTCCCACTCCTCTTTGCAGATCTTCTCCAAGTCATTAAGGTTTCGAGGCTGATGTTTGGCAACTCGAACCTTCAGCTCCCTCCACAGATTTTCTATGAGATTAAGGTCTGGAGACTGGCTAGGCCACTCCAGGACCTTGATGTGCTTCTTCTTGAGCCACTCCTTTGTTGCCTTGGCCGTGTGTTTTGGGTCATTGTCATGCTGGAATACCCATCCATGACCCATTTTCAATGCCCTGGCTGAGGGAAGGAGGTTCTCACCCAAGATTTGACAGTACATGGCCCCGTCAAATGATGCGGTGAAGTTGTCCTGTCCCCTTAGCAGAAAAACACCCCCAAAACATAATGTTTACACCTCCATGTTTGACGGTGGAGATGGTGTTCTTGGGGTCATAGACAGCATTCCTCCTCCTCCAAACACGGCGAGTTGAGTTGATGCCAAAGAGCTCCATTTTGGTCTCATCTGACCACAACACTTTCACCAGTTGTCCTCTGAATCATTCAGATGTTCATTGGCAAACTTCAGACGGGCATGTATATGTATTCTTGAGCAGGGGGACCTTGCGGGCGCTACAGGATTTCAGTCCTTCATGGCGTAGTGTGTTAACAATTGTTTTCTTGGTGACTATGGTCCCAGCTGCCTTGAGATCATTGACAAGATCCTCCCGTGTAGTTCTGGGCTGATTCCTCACCGTTCTCATGATCATTGCAACCCCACGAGGTGAGATCTTGCATGGAGCCCCAGGCCGAGGGATATTGACAGTTCTTTTGTGTTTCTTCCATTTGCGAATAATCGCACCAAATGTTGTCACCTTCTCACCAAGCTGCTTGGCGATGGTCTTTTAGCCCATTCCAGCCTTGTGTAGATCTACAATCTTGTCCCTGACATCCTTGGAGAGCTCTTTGGTCTTGGCCATGGTGGAGAGTTTGGAATCTGATTGATTGATTGCTTCTGTGGACAGCTGTCTTTTTTACAGGTAACAAGCTGCGGTTAGGAGCACTCCCTTTAAGAGTGTGCTCCTAATCTCAGCTCGTTACCTGTATAAAAGACACCTGGGAGCCAGAAACTTTCTGATTGAGAGGGGGTCAAATACTTATTTCCCTCATTAAAATGCAAATCAATTTATAACATTTTTGACATGCGTTTTTCTGGATATTTTTGTTGTTATTCTGTCTCTCACTGTTCAAATAAACCTACCATTAAAATTATAGACTGATCCTTTCTTTATCAGTGGGCAAACCTACAAAATCAGCAGGGGATCAAATACTTTTTTCCCCCACTGTAAAGGTAAAGGCCACCATGAGGAGAAAGCTAGTGCAGGTAAAGCAGGACATGGCAAAGGAGTTGTCTGTCATCAAGAGGGTGCTACAGCACAGAGAACAGACTGTAGAGACTCCCAGAGAGAAGCTGCAGCCCCTCACCACCCCTAACAACCCCACTAACCCACCTTTACCCACAACCCCCCCATACCGACAACACTTTACCCACACCCCCAGTCAACAAGGAGGCTCACATGGAGACACCTACTACAGAGAGAAGCTCTCTGTCCCCCTTTGACACACCCCACACACACCCCTCCATGTACACAGGCCCTGTGTACTCCAGCCCCAGACCGTAAATGCACTAATCTGGTAAAACCCACTGAGGTGGCCATCCTCATTGACTCAAATGGCAAATTCATCCGAGAAGATAAACTCTTCCCCCAACACAAGGTGTGCAAAATATGGTGCCCTTAAAACACAGGATGCACTCCACATCCTGTCCCAGCCTGACTTTGGCACACCAGGCCTCATCATTATTCACACCGGCACCAACAACCTGCGAGACGAGCAGGAGAGAGTAGGCAGCCTGGTCAACAGAGTAGCAGAGAGGGCCTCTGAGTGGTTCCCCAACTCCAACATCACCATCTCCACTCTGCTGCCCCGCAAAGACTTTCATCCCCGTACCATTCAGAAAGTCAACGCTGACATCACCAGAGGGGGTGGCCTACTCCCGAACGTACACGTTGCTCACCACCCAACAATCACCCCAGAGCATCTGCACGACCACTCCCACCTGAGGAAGCAGACAGTAAGGATGTTTGCCAAGTCTCTAAAGGACGTTGCACTTGGTAGACAAACACCCCATACCGCACTGGACAGACGACCACCCAGAGACCCCTACCAGACCACTGCACCACCAAGGAGCTCCAGGCCCCCTCAACGCCCCACCAGACCCAGTGCACCCCACAGGCCCCACCCACCACCAGAGCATCACCACTTCCATCGGCTTAGCCAGACCGGACCGGGCCCAGCCTACTACCCCGCACCAGACCACCACCCCTACCAGACCAGAGAGGAAGCCCCACAGCCCAGAACTGCCCATTTAACCAACACATTTGGTTAAAACTGAAAAAAGAACTTGTACTGACAGAAATATATGTCTTCCTTTGCGTAATATACTGTATATCCCTCCCTCAGAATCCCCATATTACTCAGAGGAGATCTTCCCCACCCTTGAGGAAGAGACGTGCCATTTCCAGGCCCAGGGAAATGTGCTCATCTGGGGGGACACAAATGCGCGCACAGGAACACTACCTGATCTAACGAGCCCACGAGGGGACAGCTTTATTACAGGCCATACTGTTTCTAACTGTCTTCATCTCCCCCATAGAAACAACAGTGACAGCACCGTCAACAAAAACGGAAGGGATCTTTTGCAGCTCTGTTGAAGCCTGGGTCTGTACTTTGTCAATGGTAGGTTACGGGGGCTCTTTGGGGAGATTCACCTACTGCTCACCTCTTGGCCACAGTACAGTAGACTATATGATCACAGACATTGACCCTTTCTCTCTCAGCTCATCTCAGCTCATCAAGTCACTAACACCTCTGTCTGATCACAGCCAAATTACGTTGTTCCTCAAAAGAACAGACATGGAAACAACCACACATTCACAGCCCAGTAAGCTGTACAACATCAGAAATTCATACAGATGGGCCCAAAACAGCACAGAGGAATACCAGAAAGCAACCTGGAACCAAAATATCCAAACACTCTTTGATAACTTTCTGGATACCACATTCATTCACAGTAAAGAAGGCATCAATCTATCAGTTAAAAACATCAACTATATATTCAGGCAAATGACAAAAGAAGCACAATTGAAATTGACAAAACATTTTACTAAAAAGACCACAAATGACAACTGGTTTGATGCAGATTGTAAAATTCTAAGGAAAAAACTTAGAACACTATCCAACCAAAAGCACAGATACCCAAATAATGGTGAATTACGAGACTTTAAAACTCTATAAACGTACACTCAGAACCAAAAAAGCACAGTACAACAGCAAGCAACTGACACTAATTGAGGAGTCCATAAACACAAACAACTTCTGGCAAAATTGGAAAAAACTAAAAAGATCTAAACAAGAGGAATTAGCGATACAAAATGGTGACATATGGACAACCCATTTTAAAACACTCTACAACACCGTTCAAAGTGACACAAACGCAGGCCAAATTCATGAGAAGTTGAATGGATTAGAAAAAGCTATAAAGGACAATCAAAATCCATTGGACTCCCCAATTACTGACCAGGAGCTCTATAAGAAACTTCAGGCTCTCAAATTTAAAAAAGCATGCAGACCTGATGGCATCCTAAATGAGATGCTCAAACTCACTAGTGCTAAATTTCAATTGGCTATATTAAAACTGTTTAATTTGATCTTGAGTGTAGGTTATTTCCCTGACATCTGGAATCAAGGACTCATAACCCTAATCTTTAAGAACGGAGACAAATTTGACCCTAACAATTACAGAGGCATTTGTGTGAACAGTAACCTGGGGAAGGTTTTTTGTAGTATTATCAGGGATATAGGAGAGAGAGACAGAGAGAGAGAGAGAGAACAGGGATATAGGAGAGAGAGAGAGAGACAGAGAGAGAGAACAGGGATATAGGAGAGAGAGAGACAGAACAGGGATATAGGAGAGAGAGAGAGACAGAGACAGAACAGGGATATAAGAGAGAGAGAGAGACAGAACGGGGATATATGAGAGAGAGAGAGAGAGAGTGAGAGAGAGAACAGGGATATAGGAGAGAGAGAGAGTGAGAGAGACAGAACAGGGATATAGGAGAGAGAGAGACAGAACAGGGATATAGGAGAGAGCGAGACCGAGAGAGACAGAACAGGGATATAGGAGAGAGAGACAGAGACAGAACAGGGATATAGGAGAGAGAGAAAGAGAGAGACAGAAACGGGATATAGGCGAGAGAGAGAGACAGAACAGGGATATAGGAGAGAGAGAGAGAGACAGAATGGGTATATGAGAGAGAGAGAGAGTGAGAGAGAACAGGGATATAGGAGAGAGAGAGAGTGACAGAACAGCGATATAGGAGAGAGAGACCGAGAGAGACAGAACAAGGATATAGGAGAGAGAGACAGAGACAGAGACAGAACAGGGATATAGGAGAGAGAGAGAAAGAGAGAGACAGAACAGGGATATAGGAGAGAGAGAGAAAGAGAGAGACAGAACAGGGATATAGGAGAGAGAGAGAAAGAGAGAATGTTCTATGCTGATCCTTAGACCTGAGGCTGTCTACTGCTGTGTTATAATGATCTGTTGTTTTCGTTCAAATAGCTAAATAACCTCCACCTGTATTACAGTGAATTAACATGACTTAGTACAGAATACAGATACTCTGCCCTAGAGCATTACATTGTTTATGTTTCTGGTGCTCTTGCTGTGAGCTCCCAGACACCGTTGTGGTTGACATGTGGTCTGCTCGTTAACGAGGATTGTGTGTGTGTGTTTGTCCGTTTAGCTAGCGATACACACACACACACACACACACACACACACACACACACACACACACACACACACACACACACACACACACACACACACACACACACACACACACACACACACACACAGTCTTGCATAACTAAACCTGTGGGGACACACAATTCAGTCCCGTTAAACATTCTCTTTTCCCGATCCCTAACCTTAACACCAAAACCTAACCCTAGATCCTAACCCTAACCCTAGATCCTAACCCTAAAACCAACCCTGAATCTAATTCTAATTCTCACCCTAACACTAATTCTAACCTTAACACTAAATCTCCTAGAAATATAATTTGACCTTGTGGGGACTAACAAAATGTCCCCAGTTAGTACATTTTTTTGAATATTTATTATTCTTGTGGAGTATGTCTGGTTCCCTCAAGTATAGTTAAACACGCACGCACGCACGCACACACACACACACACACACACACACACACACACACACACACACACACACACACACACACACACACCACACACACACACACACACACACACACGCGCGCCTGCTCTGGGCTGTGCTTATCTTTAAAATGGTAATGAGTAGAGAAATTACAATGCGTAACAGTGAGAGACGTCATATCACTCATTTCAATGCCCTGTGAATCCACATTTAGATAGTTTGAGTAACTATGAACTGCTCTAATGTTTTGTTTTTGCTAAGGGAGTTTTTACATGTTAAACGGACTGAAATCAACAATGTCTGTAGTGTGTGTGTGTGTGTGTGTGTGTGTGTGTGTGTGTGTGTGTGTGTGTGTGTGTGTGTGTGTGTGTGTATCCCAGGTCTTACTGAAAGACAGAGAAGAGCAGAAAGGGGCATGTTTGATGATTATCCATGTCCTCAACACCTGCAGTTGAGAGAGAGAGAGAGAGAGACAGAGAGAGAGAGAGAGAGAGAGAGAGAGAGAGGAGAGAGAGAGAGAGAGAGAGACAGAGAGAGAGAGAGAGAGAGAGACAGAGAGAGAGAGAGAGAGAGAGAGAGAGAGAGGAGAGAGAGAGAGAGAGAGAGACAGAGAGAGAGAGAGAGAGACAGAGAGAGAGAGAGAGAGAGAGAGAGAGAGAGAGAGAGAGAGAGAGAGAGAGAGAGAGAGAGACAGAGAGAGAGAGAGAGAGAGAGAGAGAGAGAGAGAGAGAGAGAGAGAGAGTAAAGAAATAGAGGGATAAAAGACCAACACCCAAGCAAAGTGTAATGAAATACTTCATTTTGGAGGGAAGCAGGTAGACAGATGCAATCCCAAATGGAATTACATGTCATTCACTTTCCTCTCTTTTGATTGTCATCCAGCGATCTAATTTCCGTTAGGTAGCAGGGGAAGGGAAAACTATGCTGACTCTCGGATGGAAAAGATTGTTTGCCAATAAATTATGGAAACCTGTCTCGTCATCTTCTCTGGTATCTCTCTCACAACAAAAAAGCAACTTCTCCCAAGATGGTCCTTGTCAGGTTTTGAGAGCAGTGTGTGCTTTTGGAGTGCTGTTAAACAGAGTTGTGAAGTATTCTAACCCAGAAAATAGGCACAGAGGAATTTCCTCTTGTCACGTCCTGACCAGTATAAGGGGTTATTTGTCATTGTAGTTTGGTCAGGGCGTGGCAGGGGTGTGTTTGTTTTGTGTTGTCGGAGTTTTGGGGTTTTGTTCTATGTTTTGTATTTCTATGGTTTTTCTATGTTGTATATTTCTTTGTGTTGGCCTGGTATGGCTCTCAGTCAGGAACAGCTGTACATCGTTGTTGCTGATTGAGAGTCATACTTAGGTAGCCCTTTTTCACCTGTCGTTTGTGGGAAGTTGATTTTGCATTGCTGTGTGTAGCCTGCAAGACTGTTTGTCGTTCGTTCGTTTTCTTGTTTTGTTACGTGTCACAAATAAAAGTTAAATATGAGCACTCAACCCGCTGCGCCTTGGTCTACTCCGTACGACGGCCGTTACAGAACTTCCCACCACCAACGGACCAAGCAGCGGGGTAAAGAGCTGGAGAGGAGCTATTTGGAATCATGGACATGGGAGGAAATTCTGGACGGGGCTGGACCATGGCACCAGGCTGGGGAATATCGTCGCCCTAAAGAGAAGCTGGAGGCAGCCAAGGCGGAACGACGACGTTATGAGGCATTTTACGCGCCGATTGGACAGTGTGAGAGGCAGCCCCAATATTTTTTTTGGGGGGGGGCACACGGGTAGTTTGGCTGGGCCAGGGTTGAGCCCCAAGCCAACTCCCCGTGCTTACCGGAGGCAGCGTGATACTGGTCAGGCCCCGTGCTATGGGGTGATGTGCACGGCGTTGAGGCCGAGCATCCACAGGCCGGTGTGCTCGGTGCCAGCGTCCCGTATTTGCTGGGGGGAGGCGGGCACCCAGCCAGTATGGGTGGTGCCAGTCTTGCGTTCGAGACCGCCAGTGCGCCTTCACGGACCAATGTATCCTGTTCCCGCTCCCCGCACTAGCCCTGAGGTGCGTGTCTTCAGTCTGGCGCCTCCAAAGCCAGCACCACGCACCAGGCCTCCAGTGCGTCAGCCCAGTCCAGCTCGTCCTGCTCCTGCTCCTCGCACTAGCCCTGTGGTGCGTGTCCTTAGGCTGGCGCCTCCTAAGCCAGCCCCACGCATCAGGCTTTCAGTGCGCAGTCCCCGTCCAGAGCTTCCGACGACAGTACCCTGTCCAGAGCTTCCGGCAACAGTGCCCCGTCCAGAGTGTCCGGCAACAGTGCCCCGTCCAGAGTGTCCGGCAACAGTGCCCCGTCCAGAGTGTCCGGCAACAGTGCCCCGTCCACAGTGTCCGGCAACAGTGCCCCGTCCAGAGTGTCCGGCAACAGTGCCCCGTCCAGAGTGTCCGGCAACAGTGCCCCGTCCAGAGTGTCCGGCAACAGTGCCCCGTCTAGAGTGTCCGGCAACAGTGCCCCGTCCAGAGTGTCCGGCAACAGTGCCCCATCCAGAGCTTCCGGCGACAGTGCCCGGTCTAGAGATGGCCCACAGTCCAGAGCCTGCAGAGACGGCCCACAGTCCGGAGCCTGCAGAGACGGCCCACAGTCCGGAGCCAGCAGAGACGGCCCACAGTCCGGAGCCTGCCGAGACACTCCTCAGCCCTGAGCCAGAGTCGCCCTACAGTCCGGAACCTGACCAGTATATCTCCGATTCAGAGACTCATACGTACGGAAGAATAAAACATTACTCCATTCTACTGCAACTGAGCTCAAGTGAATTCTGGAATGAAAAAAGGAGGAAAACAACAAAAACAGTTTGAGCAGAAATTGGAATATTCCCTAAAGAATGATAGTTCTGCCAGGCCAAATTGTTTTACCATTATGACATCACAGAGGGAGATCATAGGAGGGCAGTGAATCTGGAGTGGAGGTCTCTTCACAAGGGTTATCTCTCTCTGTCCAGCATCCACTGGCCAGGCTGGCTGAGCTAGAGAGCCAGGGTGTGTGCACACACACACACACTCACTCACACACATACATACTGTCATAGGCATCGTAAGGAACAGACAAAGGCGCAGCGGGTATAGTGCTCATCTTATTTCTTTATTTTAGAGAAAACACTCAAACAAAATAAACAAACAACAAAACAGTTCCGTAAGGCACACAGGCTATACAGAAAACAACCACCCACAAACCCAAAGGAAAAAAGGGCAGCCTAAGTATGGCTTCCAATCAGAGACAACGAAAGACACCTGCCTCTGATTGGAAACCATACTCGGCCCCACATAGAAAACGAACATAGAAAATGAAAACTAGAACAAGTCCCCTATAAATAAACTAACCCCAAAACACACAAAAACAACACCCCCTGCCATGCCCTGACCATACTACAATGACAAATGACCCCTTTACTGGTCAGGACGTGACACATACACCACAACCTTGTATCACGAGCTCTCAATAACATCTCCCCTGTGAGAGGAGGAGACAGAGACAGAAAGTGGAGGGGGGGAGGGATAGAGAGAGGGGGAGGTACAGTTGGACAGAGTCAGACAAAGAGAGAAAGTGAGAGAGGGTGAGGTTAAAAAGGAGAGAGAGGAAATAAGTTATTGAGAGAGAGGGAGAATGAGAGGTAGAGAAAAAAAACGTTTGTTCTTGTTTGTCACTCTTGGTCTCCTTCAAACAGCCTAAAAACAGCCTGTCTCAGTGAATCATCAAGGCGATTGACAAATTCACCCTCCAGCTGTCAGTTCAGCCATCCAGATGGGAGATTATACCTCAGCCCTGTCAATACAACAGAGACATATACCGCCACAACATCACTGTGGAAAAACACATGCAAAAGTACCAGGGGAAACAGTATAATATAACAACATCAATACCTTGAAAAGAGCCTTAGAGAATAAAATAATGTTAATAAATGGAAGAATAACTGGACATGTAATGGCAATGAGCCAGCTTGTACTCCTCTTTTCCATCAGCATCCAAATTAAATAAAAAGTTTAAAGCGACTGAGGAGGAAATAAAAATTTGTGCAAACACACTTGACATAACAAGGCGAATGAGAGCATTCAACAGAGGAGTGTGTGTGTGTGTGTGTGTGTGTGTGTGTGTGTGTGTGTGTGTGTGTGTGTGTGTGTGTGTGTGTGTGCGTGTGTGTGTGTGTGTGTGCGTGTTTGCGCGTGCGTGTGTGTGTGTGTGTGTGTGTGTGAGTGTGTGTGTGTGTGTTTGCATGTGTGTGTGTGTGTCTGCACGGCTAAAGTAACAGGTGGCCAGGCAAGATGCGACACAATGGTTCACCTTTGACCCCTGACCTTGCCTGTCATTGGTTAATGAGCTCACAGGTGCTCATCACACCTCTGTCCTCTTGACATATTGTCATCCTTATCTTCGTGGAGGGGTTAAACTGTCATGGACAGACCCGAGGGATAGGAGGAGGGGAGGGAGAGCAGGAAAGAGAGAGAGAGAATGAGAGGCACACGCAGGCATACACACGGGCTCGCACGCACATTCTCAAACACGCTCACACACCCACACGCACGTGCACGCACGCACGCACACACACGTGTTAAATTGATTGGTAATGCAGGCAGTGGTGGCTGTGGATAATAGCTGTGAAGGTTGACTCTGTGGAGGGTCTTATTAGTGATATTTTTACAGACAAAAAGGTTGTGCATGTCTGTGTTCTAACAGTAGGACACACACAGCCACAGCCTGATTAACCACATTCCAGAAATGAAAGGCCTTCATTAAATGTAGAATATTGTTAGAGATAAAATACCTGGAAGCTCTACAAATGTACTAAGAACTGTGTGAACTTGTAATCGATCCCTGACAACACCCACACACAATCACTCACACAATAGCATATTTCGAATTTCGGAAGGGGGGGGGGGACATTTGGCCCATACATTTGCCTGTAACTTGCAAAAAGAGAGGGTGGAGCTTCTCATTCTCGTTGCGCTCCTCATTCAAGCATCTGTTCATCTCTTCTCTTAACGTGTATGGACCCAGAATTAATTGAGCATCGGACCAATTAAGCAAAACTTTAGTTCTGGGTTAACCAAGATGATATGTCAATAGACACCGACCATTTCGAATCCCACCGTACCTTCTCCGCTATGCAATCTGGTTTCAGAGCTGGTCATGGGTGCACCTCAGCCACGCTCAAGGTCCTAAACGATATCTTAACCGCCATCGATAAGAAGCAGTACTGTGCAGCCGTATTCATTGACCTGGCCAAGGCTTTCGACTCTGTCAATCACCACATCGGCAGACTCAACAGCCTTGGTTTCTCAAATGATTGCCTCGACTGGTTCACCAACTACCTATCCGACAGAGTTCAGTGTGTTAAATCTGATGGGCCTGTTGTCCGGGCCTCTGGCAGTCTCTATGGGGGTGCCACAGGGTTCAATTCTTGGGCCGACTCTCTTCTCTGTATATATCAATGATGTCGCTCTTGCTGCTGGTGAGTCTCTGATCCACATCTACGCAGACGACACCATTCTGTATACTTCTGGCCCTTCTCTGGACACTGTGTTAACAACCCTCCAGACGAGCTCCAATGCCAAACAACTCTCCTTCCGTGGCCTCCAACTGCTCTTAAATACAAGTAAAACTAAATGCATGCTCTTCAACCGATCGCTGCCTGCACCTGCCCGCCCGTATTGTCCACATATAGTTGTCCACATATTCTAACTTAGAATATGTGGACAACTACAAATACCTAGGTGTCTGGTTAGACTGTAAACTCTCCTTCCAGACTCACATTAAACATCTCCAATCCAAAGTTAAATCTAGAATTGGCTTCCTATTTCACAACAAAGCATCCTTCACTCATGCTGCCAAACACACCCTCGTAAAACTGACCATCTTACCGATCCTCGACTTTGGCGATGTCATTTACAAAATAGCCTTCAACACCCTACTCAACAAATTGGATGCAGTCTATCACAGTGCCATCCGTTTTGACACCAAAGCCCCATATACTACCCACCACTGCGACCTGTACGCTCTCGTTGGCTGGCCCTCGCTTCATACTCGTCGCCAAACCCACTTGCTCCGGGTCATCTACAAGACCCTGCTAGGTAAAGTCCCGCCTTATCTCTGCTCGCTGGTCACCATAGCTGCACCCACCTGTAGCACGCGTTCCAGCAGGTATATCTCACTTGTCACCCCCAAAGCCAATTCCTCCTTTGGCCGTCTCTCCTTCCAGTTCTCTGCTGCCAATGACTGGAACGAACTGCAAAAATCTCTGAAACTGGAAACACTTATCTCCCTCACTAGCTTTAAGCGCCAGCTGTCAGAGCAGATCACAGATCACTGCACCTGTACATAGCCCATCTATAAATAGCTCAAACAACTACCTCTTCCCCTACTGTATTTATTTATTTATTTAGCTCCTTTGCACCCCAGTATTTCTACTTTGCACACTCATCTACTGACAAATCTACCATTCCATTGTTTTAATTGCTATATTGTATTTACTTCGCCACCATGGCCTATTTATTGCCTTTACCTCCCTTATCTCACCTCATTTGCTCACATTGTATATAGACTTGTTTTTCTACTGTATTATTGACTGTATGTTTGTTTTACTCCATGTGTAACTCTGTGTTGTTATATGTGTTGAACTGCTTTGCTTTATCTTGGCCAGGTTGCAGTTGTAAATGAGAACTTGTTCTCAACTTGCCTACCTGGTTAAATAAAGGTGAAATATTTTTGTATTTTTTTTATTAAACCAAATTTTACACACACTATCTTGCTTTTTAAACAAAATCAGTTGCAGAATACATGTTCCTTTTCCCAGTACAGTAAATCTACAGTGGTCATTTTCCTCTTGAGCTGTGGGGGGAGAATACAGTGGCACTACGGGTAGAAAAGCAGAGATGTTTCAATTACATAACCATGAATAATAGATAGCAATTCATTTGATTAGCATATTCAAATACAGAACGGAGCAGCATTATGATTATGAACCCATCAAATAGGATTAGCTATTAATTGTACAAGCTTTTTGATAATTCAAGATGAAGCCAGGATCAAATGAATTGTTGCCCACGTACCTGTTTATATACGCAGTTCGGAAGTCCTTGTAATTTCATCAAGGCACGTTCTAGGGATTGAACTCCAGAGAGGACTCTCGGTGTTCATTTCAGGGCTATTGATGTTGCCTTCGGTCCAGAAGACAAAAGAAAGACTTCATTGATTTGTTGTTAAGACTTTCAATCACTGGAGTGAGAAGGGAACAAAATGCCAAGGTGAATTTCCTTCTCTCTAAAATGGAGTTATTAATATTTAATATGTGTTAAACAAGATGTAAAGTTTAATTAAACTGCCATTGTCTTTTGACAAGACAGGAAATTAAAGTTTTCTCGAACTTCTTTCCGCCCAGCTTAGTGTCCCGCTGGGATGAAGGGCTGCCTGCACAGAGAGGGAAAGGACTGCAGCTTTCATCATGCCATCCACCCCACAGAATCTCCCATGGTGCAATGTTCCACAAGGAACCAGAGGCTATTCAAGGCATTCAATGATTATGCAAAATGATACTATTTTTAGGAACACTTTCGCCTGATATACCCAAGTCTGTAGGACAAGTATTCTAAAGTAAAGCTCAAACATGCTTCTACCATTGACATAATTCCTAGTTTAACATTCTAGACAAACACACATAATTCCCATCATTAAAGGCCCAGTGTGGTCAACAACATGATTTCCTGTGTTTTATATACACTGCTCAAAAAAATAAAGGGAACACTAAAATAACACATCCTAGATCTGAAGGAATGAAATAATCTTAATAAATACTTTTTTCTTTACATAGTTGAATGTGCTGACAACAAAATCACACAAAAATAATCAATGGAAATTCAATTTATCAACCCATGGAGGTCTGGATTTGGAGTCACACTCAAAATTAAAGTGGAAAACCACACTACAGGCTGATCCAACTTTGATGTAATGTCCTTAAAACAAGTCAAAATGAGGCTCAGTAGTGTGTGTGGCCTCCACGTGCCTGTATGACCTCCCTACAACGCCTGGGCATGCTCCTGATGAGGTGGCGGATGGTCTCCTGAGGGATCTCCTCCCAGACCTGGACTAAAGCATCCACCAACTCCTGGACAGTCTGTGGTGCAACGTGGCGTTGGTGGATGGAGCGAGACATGATGTCCCAGATGTGCTCAATTGGATTCAGGTCTGGGGAACGGGCGGGCCAGTCCATAGCATCAATGCCTTCCCTCTTGCAGGAACTGCTGACACACTCCAGCCACATGAGGTCTAGCATTGTCTTGCATTAGGAGGATCCAGGGCCAACCGCACCAGCATATGGTCTCACAAGGGGTCTGAGGATCTCATCTCGGTACCTAATGGCAGTCAGGCTACCTCTGGCGAGCACATGGAGGGCTGTGCGGCCCCCCAAAGAAATGCCACCCCACACCATGACTGACCCACCGCCAAACCGGTCATGCTGGAGGATGTTGCAGGCAGCAGAACGTTCTCCACGGCGTCTCCAGACTCTGTCACGTCTGTCACATGTGCTCAGTGTGAACCTGCTTTCATCTGTGAAGAGCACAGGGCGCCAGTGGCGAATTTGCCAATCTTGGTGTTCTCTGGCAAATGCCAAACGTCCTGCACGGTGTTGGGCTGTAAGCACAACCCCCACCTGTGGATGTCGGGCCCTCATACCACCCTCATGGAGTCTGTTTTTGACCGTTTGAGCAGACACATGCACATTTGTGGCCTGCTGGAGGTCATTTTGCAGGGCTCTGGCAGTGCTCCTCCTGCTCCTCCTTGCACAAAGGCGGAGGTAGCGGTCCTGCTGCTGGGTTGTTGCCCTCCTACGGCCTCCTCCACGTCTCCTGATGTACTGGCCTGTCTCCTGGTAGCGCCTCCATGCTCTGGACACTACGCTGACAGACACAGCAAACCTTCTTGCCACAGCTCGCATTGATGTGCCATCCTGGATGAGCTGCACTACCTGAGCCACTTGTGTGGGTTGTAGACTCCGTCTCATGCTACCACTAGAGTGAAAGCACCGCCAGCATTCAAAAGTGACCAAAACATCAGCCAGGAAGCATAGGAACTGAGAAGTGGTCTGTGGTCACCACCTGCAGAACCACTCCTTTATTGGGGGTGTCTTGCTAATTGCCTATAATTTCCACCTGTTGTCTATTCCATTTGCACAACAGCATGTGAAATTTATTGTCAATCAGTGTTGCTTCCTAAGTGGACAGTTTGATTTCACAGAAGTGTGATTGACTTGGAGTTACATTGTGTTGTTTAAGTGTTCCCTTTATTTTTTTGAGCAGTGTATATTTCACACTATGAAGTTGGAATAACTACTGTAAAATTGTGAAAGTGATAATGCTGTTTTAGTGTAAGAGATGTTTGAAAGGACCGCCTGAAATGTCTGCCTTTTTTTGGTGGGATGGAGTTTTGGCCTGCCTGGCGGCGACATCACCAGGTGGTATAAGTTAATAGACCAAAAACAAAGAGAGTTTCAAACCTCTCTGCCAATAACAGCTAGTTTTCAGGTTACATATCCCTCATCCAATTAGATCCCTCACTCAGACCAATCCGAGACACTCCTAACAAAATTCTAGCTTTAGAAATTGTTCTTGGCTAAGAAGCTATTTTTGCTTATTTTTCATAAATATTTTAATTGAACAAAATAACAGTAAGGTACTTCATTGTTACCCAGAAATGATTTGATATTGAGATTAAAAAAAAAACGTCTGTACTTGGCCTATAAAGTCCTTGGTGAGAAAATGCAAGCACAGACAGATAATTCATACTCACCCACTCATCCCCATTAAATGGCTACAGCACATCAGCAAGGAAGGTCTCATATTGGATGACTTTAGACATATTCTGTAATGTGGCCCTCTGATGTTTTATAAAACCCACAATCACAATGTGAAGATGCGGGCTTTGGGTGGGTTGTGATCCAATCAAAATCAAATCCATCCACCAATCCTAGCCCTGCGTGTATCGTTTCAACCAAAACTCTGATCCCACACGCTCAACCTCACGTTACAATGTCAACCACACACACACACAACACACAATACACACTTATAATATGATCCAAGATTGTTTTGAGGAGTATATTCTCATCTTTTGAGTCCTTAGTCAGCTAAGACACTATCTATTCATCTATTGCCTGGAATGACCACTGCATTTACCCTCTTCCAAGATAAGCCTCGTATTCATCTACTGACTTGGTTTAAACTACAGCACTAGGCAAGGCTCCCTTGTAAAATGTATTTCTGTCTCGATGCCTGATCAGATAAAGGATAAAGGAGATAGTGAGGGTTTTGATGGTGTCGATTTGAGGCAGAGGAGCATGAGAAGTGGACATAAGGACCGGGTGACTTCAGAGTGCTTTCAAGAAGAGAGGAAAACACATCCGCGTCAATTAACTGTGCATTAGGTGTCACGCCCTGACCAGGGGAACTCTGCTATTTTGGTCAGGGTGTGGTATTTCTATGGTTTATTTTCTATGTTTTGTTATAGCCTTTCTTTGTGGTTTATTTCTATGTTGGGCTGGGGGGTGATTTCCAATCAGACAGCTGTCGCTAGTTATGTCTGATTGGGAATCACATTTAAGTTCCTTTCCCCCCACGATGTTTGTGGGTTGTTGTCTCTTTTGTTTGAGCAGTTAATGATCAGGCATTTTCTTGGTTTTGTGTACGTGTTTAATTCAGTGTAAGAATAAACATGTGTTCGCTCCCAGCTGCGTTTTGGTCCGCTTCCTCATCACCCGACGCCAATCGTTACATTAGGATTGACTGTCTCATTATTCATTTAATTCCTCTGTCTCGTACAGTTGTGACTAGATGGAGTACGGCTACTACTTTTCGTAGCAGGTTAGGAGATCACTTTAGCTAACCTAACCCTAACTCTTTCCCTAAACCTTTTCCTAACCTGCTATGTTAATTCTCCTAACCTGCTGCGTACGTTCAACTAGCCTGCCACTTGAGTATTTAGAGGGAAGTGGCATTAGAAGACATTATTATTATTCCCCTCTTGAAGAGCTGAGGGAGAGTCAGTCAAACTGTTCATTAATAAAAGAAGGGGAGAAGGAGGGGAGGGTAAGATATGCAGTGACAACCTCATGTCATCAGGCTTCCATTCTTTACAGTGGTAATTATTTTTAATTACAGCCCTGGGACGACTACTAATCTAGACCTCTGCTTGCATCCCTCCTCCTCAACTCCCCTCGTATCCTCTCCTCTCCATCCCCCGCTCATCCCGCCTTTTGGACCCATTTGAATGAATACATACAACTCTTACACGCAGTCGGAGAAAAGAAAAGCTACAACTCCTATCATTTGAAATAAGACTTTTAATACAGCAGGGTTTTAAGTGTCCTCGTGTGAATGTAGGACTTTCATTTCTCCGTGTGAATATTTTTAGTTTGTGTGTTCCACCATTGGAAATAAAAGCAACCCAAATCTGATCGTCTGCTGGCGCTAAGAACTAACACGGAGTCCGATGGAGGTGGAGCATCGGTCATTGAAAGGGAGTTTGGAAACCTATAAGCCAAACAGTGGGCAGCCTTACATCGACAACACAAGAGAAATGACATCACAACAACTCAAGAGAAGTGACATCACAACAACACAAGAGAAATGACATCACAACAACACAACAGAAATTACATCACTACAACACAAAAGAGAGGTGACCTCACAACAGAACAAGATAAATGTCTACCCGGACTATTTGCATTGTGTGCCCCCCCCCCCCAACCCCTCTTTTACGCTGCTGCTACTCTCTAATATATGCATAGTCACTTTAACTATACATGCATGTACATACTACCTCAATTGGCCCGACCAACCAGTGCTCCCGCACATTGGCTAACTGGGCTATCTGCATTGTGTCCCGCCACCCACCACCTACCAACCCCTCTTTTATGCTACTGCCACTCTCTCTTCATCATATATGCATAGTCACTTTAACCATATCTACATGTACATACTACCTCAATCAGCCTGACTAACCGGTGTCTGTATGTAGCCTCGCTACTTTAATAGCCTCGCTAATCTATATAGCATTTCTTTTTACTGTTGTTTTATTTTATTTACTTACCTATTGTTCACCTAATACCTTTTTTGCACTATTGGTTAGAGCCTGTAAGTAAGCATTTCACTGTAAGGTCTACACCTGTTGTATTCGGCGCACGTGACAAATAAACTTTCATTTGATTTGGAATGGCATCGAAACGACATGAGATAAATGGCACCCCGATAATAAAACAGAGGTGACGGCGCAACAAGAAGCAGCATTGCAAGCGTCCATAAAACAGAACGACATCCTAACAACCGACGGCCCAAGTCTTAATTGTCTTAAAGAGCGCGATGCATCATTAATACTAAACACAGTCCTTATCTACACACAGTCGCTGACGTCCCATTCACTGATAATAATGTGTCGGTGAGTGGCCCCGGGCTACAGCGTGTCTCCGTTAGTTTAACACCGGAGCGTTGTGTAAATTACTTTTATCATTAAAGCACGAAGACTCATCAAATATGAATGGGATATTGATGCAGGGACTGTTCCAACAGAGAGGGCTGTTATACATATTATTAAAAGGCTGAATATAGAGCTACACATATGAATGACGTCAGACTCCGCTTTTACAGTACAGGCGGTTCTGAGGTGGTTTTCCCCGGTCACAGAGAGGCCAGTGTAGTAGAGAGAACAGCCGTGCTCATTCAGGTAAACACAATCAACAAGCTACGGCAGATGTTGTTCTGGACTGCTGCTGAGTCCGGGAGTTCTAAACAGGAGGTTAAGATCAATTTCTGGGAATACGAGAGAGATGGTGGACATAGGGGGAGGAGGGGGAGGAGAGTGAGTAGGGAACGAAGGGTTCACCATCTCATCAATATTCAGTGCTGGTGTTCAATGTTTGGCTCAAGATTGTGCTCGTTAAACAAGGTCTGTACAGTACATATTTGTATAACACCAACCAAAGTACACTGAGTTCACAAAACATGTCTTTCCATGACATAGATTGACCAGGTGAATCCAGGTGAAAGCTATGACCCCTTGTTGATGTCACTTGTTAAATGCAATTCAATCAATGAAGGGGAGGAGACGGGTTACAGAAGGATTTTTAAGCCTTGAGAGAATTGAGACATGGATTGTGTGTGTGTGCCATTCAGAGGGTGAATGGGCAAGACAAAAGATATAAGTACCTTTGAATGGGGTATGGTAGTAGGTGCCAGGCGCACCATTTTATGTCAAGAACTGCAACGCTGCTGGGTTTTTCCACACTCAACAATTTCCCGTGTGCCTCAGGAATGGTCCATCACCCAAAGGACATCCAGCCAACATGACACAACCGTGGGAAGCATTGGAGTCAACATGGGCCAGCAACCCTGTGGAACGCTTTCGACACCTTGTCTACAAGGCCCATGCCCCGTCGAATTGAGGCTGTTCTGAGGGCAAAAGGGGAGGGGGTGCAACTCAATATTAGGAAAGTGTTCTTAATGGTTTCTACACTCAGTGTATATCTGCAACCGCTAGAGTCGCATTCACTATCATCATGCTGGTTTTGGAATACAAATGGGTGATATGGACAAAGAGAGAAAGAAAGAGAGAGAAAGAAAGAAAGTGAAAGAGAGCGAAAGAAAGAGAGAGAACTGAAGACATCTGAGAGTCACATCAGCTATACCAATTACAGCTCAGGGGCTCATTTCCTAATCAGAGCTCTAATGAAGACTAATGTGCAACCTTTTGTGTGTGTATGTGTGTGTGTGTGTGTGTGTGTGTGTGTGTGTGTGAGAGAGAGAGAGAGAGAGAGAGAGCGTGCGTGCGTGCATCCATGCATGTGTGTGTGCATGTCTGCTACATTCTGTATCAATTTCTGGGAATGTGAGAAAGATGGTGGCAATAGAGGAAGGAGGGGAAGGAGAGAGGAGAGAGAGAAGAGGAAAGAGAGTGAAAAAGAGAACGTGTGAGATAAATTGCAAGAAAACTAGAGAGAAACGGAGCGAGAGAGTAAGAGTAAAAGAGTGGGACAAACAGAGTGAGAGAATCTAGAAGTATTGGGAATGAAGGAGGCCGTGTGTGCAGCCTGTTAGCTTAGCATGCTGGACTACACAGTAGTTGCCATGGACTACACTGTATTGCCGTTTGGGAAATTAAATAGTCATAGAGACAGAAGAAGTTGAGCATCCCTCTAGACACCCAAAACAGATGGACCCTCAAATCCTACCTCACTGAACCAGAACAACACAAACACAATTAGTACACACTCTGCTTTCTTGGATTTCACCATTTCATCAGTATTCAGTGCTGGTGTAAGATTATGGTGTGGTGAAGAGTAAACATAACGCTATGATTTATGGCTCAAGATTGTGCTCATTAAACAAGGTCTGTACAGTACATATTTGAATAACACCAACCAAAGTATACCTGCAATTGCTAGAATAGCATTGACTCTCACTGTTTTGGTTTTGGAATACAAATGGAAGATATGGACAAATAGAGAGAACTGACATCTGAGAGTCACATCAGCAACTCCAATTACAGCTCAGGGTCTCATTTCCTAATCAGATCTCTAATGAAGACTAATGTGCAACCTCTTTGTCTGTGTGTGTGCGTGTGCGTGTGCGTGTGCGTGTGCGTGTGCGTGTGCGTGTGTGTGTGTGCGTGTAAACACTCTGTTTAAATTGTCAGCTATGGGCACAGTATCTTTGCAACATTGTCAACACTAATATGTCGCTGTTATAAAAGCAGATATAAAGACTAGGACTGTAATACCTGCATGGCTATACCTACAGCTGTGAAGTACCCCCTTAACTACCTAACAAGAACTGTACATATCAACAGACCATCTGTTTGAATGTGGTATGACTGCCAGCAGCTATACCCTCAACACACAGTCACTTAAAAAAATGAAATGATTTGCATTTATTACAACCTGCACCGCATAGCATGATAATGATGTGGTTAGGGCGCAGGGAGTGAAGATTGACTGGTTATTAGGCAATCGTTCCAGGATTTTGCGATTCTGAAATCAGATTTTATTGGGGAAAAATCAGCAATTGCCTGCATTATATGCAAGGGTTTGCACATTTGACAAATCACCACACGATTACTGCATAAAACAGTCAAATCATCACAAATTTACTGCATATACCTGTCCAGTCACCACACTACAAAAAGAGGGCTCGCTATTTTAACCTGTTACCTCACTTTTAATACGTAAAGTTGTTAAATCAATAAATCAACAAACTTTTACCCCTGTCAGCACAAGTTTCATGACAAATTTGACAAAATAATCACAGATTTTCATGCAAAATGTCAAATTGTCTCAGCAAAATCCAACATTTTGGTGGACAGAAAACAGAAAAAACTGCAGAATCCTGAAGTGACTGATTAGGTTGCTGCAGACTATCCATATGTCGTGTGTCTCAGTAATGACTTTATGGACATGGTCTAGTGAAGAGGGCAGGCAGACGTTGAAGAACTGATGTCTCCCCAACCTGTACACACACACACACACACACACAGCAATATCCCAGCACCAGGGACACTTGACAGCCACTTGCTTTCCTATTAGAAGAAATTCTATCCGTACCAAACTTGAAATTGTATTTCCAGGCACTGGTACTAGTTTTGACACGATTCCTCCACCCCCTGGCGGAGTATAGAGAGAAATATGGTGTCTCCTATTGCCCTGGAAGAGGTGGTCTTCACTGATATATCCCTTAAACAATGGAAAGTATGCTTTGGTCCCATTATTGCTCACACAGTCTCTATTTGGTGCAAAATTGAAAAACAATGTAACGGGGAATCAAAATTGCATGCTCATACTTCAATATTTCCCAATAAAGCCTTGCGGTCTGGAGGGCGGCCTTTTGCATCCCTCCAATGGTCTAAACGTGGAATCCGTACCCTTACCGAAATCATGGACAGTAATGGTTTGAGAACATTCTAAGATTTGAAAGATACACACACATTACCAGGCAACTCCTTTTTCTATATTTACAAGATAGGTCAGCTATACTGGCCTGTGGAGTCTCTTGGGAAACCCAATTACCGAACCAACCAATGATGGAATTCATAAATGAATTATCTGGGCTCCCGAAAGGACTGATATCTTTAATATATCAACTTTTGGAAAGCTCCTATATTCTGAGGTAGCCATTAAAAAAGTACGGTCCACAGATATAAGTGGATCTGAACAACCCTTTAACTGGAGCAGAATATCAACAAATATGACCTTGGCATCCCGTAATCCGAATCATCAGCGTGTACATTTGACATTTGTTCACAGACTGTATTTAACACAGAGGAAAAGTTTTAGGATGAAATTGGCCCAAACTCCAAACTGTTCAATGCGTCCGCTAAATCAGGCACATTTATTCATATTATGTGGGAGTGCCCTGCAGTTAAATGCTTCTTGACAAAGTTATACAATTAATTTTGAGTGCATGAATGTAAATACTCAATACTTTGCATCTATTACGTTACTTAATGATGATAGCTCCTTGAATCTATCAGTTAATCAGAGACGATTACTGCTGGCAGGCAGCACTGCTGCAAAAAAAGATGTTGGCTCTTAGATAGCAATCACCTCGCTCTCTCCCAATTCTCCAGTGGATACAGTTACTATTAGAAGGTATAACATTTGGGGCCTCCGAGTGGCACAGCGGTCTAAGGCACTGCATTGCAGTCCTAGAGGCATTACTACAGACCTGGGTTCATTCCTGGGCTGTGGCACAACCGACCGTGGCCGGGAGTCCCATAAGAAGGTGCACAGTCGTCCAGGTTAGGGGAGGGTTTGGCTGGAGGGCTTTACTTGGCTCATCGTGCCCTAGCGACTCCTTGTGGTGGGCCGGGTGCCTGCAGGCCAGTTAAACGGTGTTTCCTCTGACATTGTCACGACTTCCACCGAAGTCGGCTCCTCTCCTTGTTCGGACGGCGATCGACGTCACCGGCTTTCTAGCCATCGCCGCTCCATTTCTCATATTCCATTGGTTTTGTCTTGTTCCATTACACACCTGGTTTTCATTCCATAATCACTGCATGTATTTAATCCTCTGTTCCCCTCCATTGTCTTTGTGTGTAATTGTTTGTTTGTTATGTGGATTATTGTCAAGCGCTATACTTTTGCTACGTTCCGTGTTTTTGCCACGTTATTGTTTTTATGTGCTGTCATTTCTGGAACGCAATTAAAGTGCGCCTGTTCACTACACTCTGCTCTCCTGCACCTGACTTCTCCTCCCGTACACACCCCTGACAGACACATTGGTGCGGCTGGCTGGCTTTTTCTTTTACTCTGTAATATGATCATAATGATCAATAACTTTTTATGAATGTTTTAATTTTATTTTTGCCCCCCCCCCCAAAATTACAAAATATATAGAATTGGTAGAATTGGTAGATTTGCAGACATACATTTACAATATCTGCAATTCCAGGTGGTTACTCATGAAGAAATGATATCGGAATACTAAAATAAAGTTCCTTCCTGGAAGAGAAACAACTCTGGCAGGGAGATTGGGTCTGTGACCTCATAATTCTGTCAGAACTAAGGGAGAAGGGATGGCGTCCCTACAGACACAGGAAGAGGGAAAATAATAACGATAGTAGTACAGGGAGATAAAGGAAACACACACACACACACACACAGCCATAATCAGCTAACTGCGAGCAGATCCCTATAAACCCAGCTGGGTTAATAAAGTGTGAGATTAAAACTGCGATCAAAGCCCCATAAAAACGTATGACAATGTTATCAGCTCTAGAGGAACAGCCACATGGTTAACCATGTGAATCTAATTGAGAGGAGACAGTACAGTAGAGACAGGGTTACCATAAGACACACACACAGCTCAGTTTAGCACAGCACAGCACGCCTCTGCACTGCAGGATGTATGAGAGATTGCCTAATCCAATGTCACAGTGCTCTCCCAGAGACAGATTCATAACACATGTGACAGGTATTCTGTGTACAGCCCTTCCTTTGACTGACAGACTTACACACACACGGTGTAACTTCCGTGACACACGCATGCATGCACAAACACAGACAGACAGACAGACAGACAGACAGACAGACAGACAGACAGACAGACAGACAGACAGACAGACAGACAGACAGACAGACAGACAGACAGACAGACAGACAGACAGACAGACAGACAGACAGACAGACAGACAGAGACACTTGCTTGTGCACACACTCACTTAATTTATTAAAGCTTCAATACAAGTCTAGATTCCAATTGGCATTTTAATATTTCCATTCTACTGACAATAACTCAAAAGTTTAAGCAGTAGGCAACCAGCAGCCTAGAGTAATGAGGCAGGTATAGAGGGGTCCCGAAAACAAATTGGACATCAATAGCTCCAACCTACCAGATACCCACCATTTTGAGGCCCAGACACTGAATGTACTATATCTAAACCTCCATAAAGTGGGATCCATAGTGAATGTGCCAGTGCCTACCCAGGTCAGTAGCCAGATTACTTGAGTAAAAGTAAAAATATCTTAACAGAAAATGAAAGTCACCCAGTAAAATACTACTTGAGTAAAAGTCTAAAAGTACTTGGTTTCAAATGTTCAAATTCCTTACATTAAGAAATCCAGACAACACAACTTTTTAAAATTGTTTTACTTTACGGATAGCCAGGAGCACACTACAACACTCAGACATGAATTTACAAAGCATTTGTGCTTAGTGAGTCTGCCAGATCAGAGGCAGTAGAGATGACCAGGGATGTTCTCTTGATAAGTGTGTGAATTGGACCATTTTCCTGTCAAAATGTACGAGTACTTTTGGGTGTCAGGGAGTGAAAAAGTAAATGTACGGAGTAAAAAGTACATTATTTTCTTTAGGAATGTAGTGAAGTAAAAGTAAAAGTTGGCAAAAATATAAATAGCATAGTAAAGATACAGATTCCCCTAAAAACTACTTAAGTAGTACTTTAAAGTATTTTTACTTAAGTACTTTACACCACTGCAAAACACACACACACACACACACACACACACACACACACACACACACACACACACACACACACACACACACACACACACACACACACACACACACACACACACACACAGAAACATCTTCCAGCTCCACAGACAGTTCAACCAGGTGAGGAATGCACTCAGGAATCAGCACCCTAGCTCGGAGCAATAGCAATCACGCTGTCAGAATATCAAACCCAACCAAGCATGTCTACCATATCGACCTTCATTACACTACCTGCAGCGTTATATAAACAATTCCCACTGATGATGCCTCGCTTTGACAGTGAGAGCTATACATGTAGCTACAGTGGGGTCCGAAATTATTGACACCCTTGATAAAGATGAGTAATAATTACTGCATTAATAATGATTGCATTTTTGGGGGGTGGCAGGTAGCCTAGTGGTTAGAGTGTTGGGCCAGTAACCGATAGGTTGCTGGATTGAATCCCTGAGGTGACAAGGTAAAAATCTGTCGTTCTGCCCCTGAACAAGGCAGTTTACCCACTGTTCCCCGGTAGGCCATCGTTGCAAATAAGAATTTGTTCTTAACTGGCTTGCCTAGTTAATTAAAAATGAATGTGACTGATTATGGTTAATCCTGAAATAATCGTGAATAATGATGAGTGAGAAATTTACAGAGGGTCAAAGATTATGCCTCAAAGATATGCTAACGCCCTCTGTTATTGGTAATGGTGAGAGGTTTGCATGTTTAGGGGGTATGATCTTTGTCACTCAACATTTTTCCCGATTCATTCAGGATTATCCATAATCATAGAAACATATTCTATTCTTATTTATAATAAAAGTGATTCCAAAATGACATTGGAGGACGCGCAATTCAAATAAATAATCATACAAATTATGGATATCAAACATTTAGGTACATAAAAGTGTCTTATATTGGTTGAAAGCTTAAATTCTTGTTAATCTAACTGCACTGTCCGATTTACAGTAGCTATTACAGTGAAAGCATGCCATGCGATTGTTTGAGGACGGCACCCCACATCAAAATATTTTGGCACAGGTTTCATAAATTCACAAATAGAGATTAAATATTCACTTACTTTTTGAAAATCTTCCTCTGATTTGTCATCCAAAGGGTCCCAGCTATAAGATTGTAGTGTCGTTTTGTTAGATAAAATCCTTATTTTATATCCCAAAAAGTCAGTTTAGTTGGCGCCATCAATTTGAGTAATCCACTCATTCAACATGCAGAGAAAGGACTCCGAAAATCTACCCCTAAACTTTGATTCAACAAGTCAAAATACATTTCTATTTACTCCTCAGATACCCTAAAATGTAATCAAACTATAATATTTCTCACGGAAAGAAGTATGTTCAATAGGAAACCGATTTTAGCAGGTGCATTCTGTCTTCATGGCGCTCGCAAACACGAATTTCCAAGACTGTGTCCCTGTACTAAAACTGATATTTCTTATTCGTTTTTGAAGTTACAAGCCTGAAACCTTGAACATAGACTGCTGACACCCTGTGGAAGCCATAGGAATTGCATCCAGGGAGCTAATTTTCACTATGCCCTCAGACTTTCCATTGTAAGAGCATTGTCTCTCAAAAGAAAATAAATTCCGGTTTTCTTTGAATTTTCTCCTACCATATCTATTGTGTTCACCTACATTATTTTAACATTTCTACAAACTAAAAAGTATATTTTTTCCAATGGTACCAATTATATGCATATCCTGGCTTCAGGGCCTGAGCAATAGGCAGTTTACTTTGGGCATGTCATTCAGGCGGAAATTGAGAAGAAAGGGGCCTAGCCAGTATAAAATAATAAAATGTCCCAATTTTTTGGAGAATATAATATAGCTCAGTGTTTTAATTATTTTTTTTATACAGTCATTATTGCTTATCTTTCTCAAGGGTGTCAATCATTCCAGAGCCTGCTGTATAATGCTGTATTTACTCCCATAAGGTCTACAGTGTGTGGATTTGTAGCCTCAAGCTCTTTTAGTAGCTGGGTCATTCCGCCAATTCGGTGCCTTTTAAGATGTGTAACTTAATGGGTGGAAAAAAACGTTTAACATTCTTTCATAAAGAGCACATGTTCAACTTGATGAAAAAAGTTTTCCCATCTCAAGAGGTTTTAACCATTTACTACAGTGGGCTAAATCAGGGTCACACAGTGTTTCTTGGTAGTCTTAAACAAATCTACTCACACACTCGGTTATGGGCTTAAAAAAAACAAGACACCTGTACTATTACACTTTGTATACATCACAGAAGACTGAAATATAACAAAACCGTTTGAGACAAGAACACCGGATTTTCTCTGGCTTTTTTGAAATAATATTTATTCATTATGAAATTATGAAAAATATTAATAACATTCCACCCATGAGGCCAACAGGTCATTTGACTGCAGGAAAGGGCTACATTAAAAAAATACAATAGTAAATGCCTATTAAGTGCCAAATAAAGTAACAGGGTTGACAATGTCATCTTAAATCAGCCATAAATCTCCATGTGACCAGGGGAATGGAAGCTTGTTGTGTGCAACAGGGAGGGGCAATTGAATGCAAGCTTCAAATTTCAAAATTAAATTGTTAAAACGTTTCTAGCCTGTCTATCTATGGGTAACAGTGTTGACATGTTACGCTAGACCCACTCAGTGTTCCACGACAAAACACCAGAAAATGGGCCAAAAAGAGTAGAACAAGCCCACCTGCTTTTACGCTATGATTTGACTGTTAGATGTTCAACGTTTTGGGGGAAGAAATCACCTTTATTATAAAGCATTTCATGCATCTATGTAGACTAACAATAAAATACAATTCCTAATGTGATGAGTAGCCTAAGCATAGGACAAGATTCGGTAACAATATCACTCCAGCCTAAGTTCATTTAACTTATGGCGGTTTACAAAAAAAGCCAGTGCACATTTCTGTATATTGCATACTTACAACAGCTTAGAATGACAACAATAGAAAATACAAGAGGGAGACTATTGCCGGCACTGCTCCAGTTGATATCCACCACGAGGGGAAGAGAAAAGGAGAGGAAGGGCGAGAGAGACCCGACTAACTCAAACTAAACTGTCTATCGTACAGCAGAACATGTGTCTGACTCAAAACTCCCACAACTCAATAGGTAAGAGCATACAGTGCCTTCAGAAAGTATTCATACCCCTTGACTTATTCCACATTTTGTTGTGTTACAGGCTTGAATTCAAGATGGATTACAGGTCTTTTTTTCTCTCACCCATAGACCAACAATACACCATAATGACAAAGTGAAAACATGTTTTTACGAATCTTTGCAAATGTATTGAAAATGAAATACAGAAATATCTCACTTGCATAAGTATTCACACCCCTAAGTTAATACTTTGTAGAAGTATCTTTGGCAGCGAGTCTTTCTGGGTAAGTCTCTAAGAGTTTTCCACAGCTGTATTGTGCAAGAAAACACAGGTTAGAATGCAAATGGCTCCTGCTGAAAAGAGAAGACTAATCTGTCTGCCGTAGGCTACCAAAATATTTTATCAACTTCCAACTAGGCCTATTGAGCGAACACTGTTTCACAAAGTAAAACAAGAGAAAGGTAGGCTTTTGGCACGAGCACATCAGCCGTCGGCCATCGGCGGTGAGTGAGCTGCGCATCATTGGGTGAGTCAGTGAAACTGGAAAGCTTTTTTTAGGACTATAATTTCCTCCTCATATTGTACAATACATTGAGTATACAAAACGTTAGCTCTTTCCATGACTTAGACTGACCAGGTGAATCCAGGTGAAAGCTATGATCCTTCATTGATGTCACTTGTCAAGTCCGCTTCCATTAGTGTAGATGAAGGGGAGGAGACAGGATAAAGAAGGATTGTTAAGCCTTGAGACAATTGAAGCATGGATTGTGTATGTGTGCCATTCAGAGGGTGAAGATTTAATTGCCTTTGAACCGGGTATGCAAGTAGGTGCCAGGTGCACCGGTTTGAGTGTGTCAAGAATGGTCCACCACCCAAAGGACATCCAGCCAACTTGACAACTGCGGGAAGCATTGGAGTCAACATGAGCCAGCATCCCTGTTGGACGCTTTCGACACCTTGTAGAGTCCACGCCCTGACGAATTGAGACTTTTCTGAGTGCCAAAGGGGGCGCAAATGTTTTGTTGCCGTTTTATTTGATCTCAGATTCTCAGTTTGTCAGTGTGAAAGTAGCCTGACATTTCTATCATTTGCGATGAAATGCATGCAATGCTTGATTATAAAAAATAAATCAAATATTTCAAGCGTTCCAGTACGTCAGAGCTCCCCAGGTCACTTTTTGTTCCAGCACCTCCTGGTTTACAAATTAAAGCACTGAACACAGGTTGGCTAGACTCTAGTTAACCACCAGCCAGCCAGCCATATATCATGAGTTATAAGATGATGAATATTAGGCTATATTAGGAAGTTATTATTTAAGAGCATTGAAGATAAATCACAATCAATAGAAAAATGATCGCGCCTGCTATCAGATTTATATCAATCAATGACATCAATGATCAGCTGATAGCCTACCCTCTTTTCCTGATGTCAATCATGTCTTTAGGAGGCACTGTAACTATCTTGCTTTCAACTTCTGATGAGTGAGTGTGTTGTTGCAGATATAAATAGGCTTATGCAACAACAAAAAAGAGAACCTGCCCTCTGAAAGGTCTGTGCATGGTCCTGTTATCAGACCACATGTTCTGATGTTTTGTTGTATTTTATTCATTTATCTCCCGGCTTGTTTATTTCTCTTCCAGGAAATTGAAGTGTGTGGCTAGGCTCAGTTCTGATTCCTTGCTTTTTGGCATATCCCAAGAAGGGTCACAGAATCTTGCAATCGATTCGAAGAAAAATGTCCTGAAGATAATTGACTTGACAGAGACCATACAGCACTCTCATAGTCTCACTGCTAACTGCTTTCTCTCTTTCCCTCTCTCGCTCTCCTCCTAACTGTGCTGTCTTTCCACCTCCCTCCCTCCCTCTGTCATTCCCAGGTGAGCAGGTAGTAATTCAGGATAGT
This sequence comes from Salmo trutta, assembly GCF_901001165.1. Taxonomy (NCBI): domain Eukaryota; kingdom Metazoa; phylum Chordata; class Actinopteri; order Salmoniformes; family Salmonidae; genus Salmo; species Salmo trutta. Next base: position 34,393,653 of record NC_042959.1, read on the forward strand.
GATATGCAGATGGTCAGTGTAACAGCTCCAGACATTCAATTATTTCTGATTGTTTCTTTTGTTCTTTCATTAAAACATCCTATTTCAGCTGCACAACACGGGCATGAGGACAGACAGAGGAGTCCCTGAGGCAACCTACCAATCCTGACATGCGGAGCCTTTTTATACATCCCTCGGCTACACATGCCTCTGCCCAATCTCTCCCTTTATCTCGGCCAGGTCGCAGTTGTAAATGAGAAGCTGTTCTCAACTAGCCTACCTGGTTAAATAAAGGTAAAAAAAATAAAAAACATTTTGTCAATATGCCTTGTCAATATGCCTTGTCTATTGCTGTTCTGGTCAGTGATATTTGTCTTATTTCACTATAGAGCCCCCAGCCCTGCCCAATATGCCTTAGATAGCGCATTTGTTCCACCCTCCACACATGCGGTGACTGGTGCCTCCAGAGACAAAACCTCTCTCATCGTCACTCAATGTCTAGGTTTACCTCCACTGTACTCACATCCTACCATACCCTTGTCTGTACGTTATGCCTGAAATCTATTCTTCCACGCCCAGAAATCTGCTCCTTTTACTCTCTGTTCCGAACGCACTACACGACCAGTTCTTGTAGCCTTTAGCCATACCCTTATCCTACTCCTCCTCTGTTCCTCTGGTGATGTAGAGGTTAACCCAGGCCCTGCATCCCCCAGCACCATTCCCCAGGCGCTCTCATTTGTTGATTTCTGTAACAGTAAAAGCCTTGGTTTCATGCATGTTAACATTAGAAGCCTCCTCCCTAAGTTTGTTTTACTCTCTGCTTTAGCACACTCCGCCAACCCTGATGTCCTAGCCGTGTCTGAATCCTGGCTTAGGAAGGCCACCAAAAATCCAGAAATTTCCATCCCCAACTACAACATTTTTACATTATTTAGCAGACGCCCTTATCCAAAGCGACTTACAGTAGTGAATGCATACATTTCATTTCATTTAATACATTATTTTTCTGTGCTGGCCCCCCGTGGGAATCGAACCCACAACCCTGGTGTTGCAAACACCATGCTCTACCAACTGAGCTACAGGGAAGGCTGTAGCTCAGTTGGATAGAACTGCCAAAGGGGGTGGAGTTGCAATCAACTGCAGAGATAGCCTGCAGAGTTCTGTCATACTATCTAGGTCTGTGCACAAACAATTTGAGCTTCTACTTCTAAAAATCCACCGTTCCAGAAACAAGTTTCTCACCGCTGCCACTTGTTATAGTCCACCCTCAGCCCCCAGCTGTGCCCTGGACACAATATGTGAATTGATTGCCCCCCATCTATCTTCAGAGTTCGTGCTGTTAGGTGACCTAAACTGGGATATGCTTAACACCCCAGACGTCCTAAAATCTAAGATAGAGGCCTTCAATCTCACACAAATTATCAAGGAACCTACCAGGTACAACCTTAAATCCATAACCATGGGCTCCCTGTTAGATATCATCCTGATCAACTTCCTCTCTAAATACACCAATGCTGTCTTCAACCAGGATCTCAGTGATCACCGCCTCATTGCCAGCATTCGTAATGGATCCATGGTCAAACGACCAACCCTCATCACTGTCAAACACTCCCTAAAACTCTTCCGCAGCAGGCCTTTCTAATCGACCTGGCCCGGGTATCCTTGAAGGATATTGACCTCATCCCGTCAGTAGAGGATGCCTGGTTGCTCATTAAAAGTGCTTTCCTCACCATCTTAAATAAGCATGCCCCATTCACAAAATGTTGAACTAAGAACAGATATAGCCCTTGGTTCACCGAAGACTTGACTGCCCTTGACCAGCATAAAAACATCCTGTGGCGTTCTGCATTAGCATCGAATAGCCCCTGCGATATGCAACTTTTCAGGGAAGTCAGGAACCAATATATACAGTCAGTTGGGAAAGCTAAAGCCAGCTTTTTCAAACAGAAATTTGCATCCTGTAGCACTAATTCCAAAAGGTTTTGGGACACTGTAAAGTCCATGGAGAATAAGAGCACCTCCTCCCATATGAGGCTAGGAAACACTGTCACCACCGATAAATCTATGATAATCGATCATTTCAATAAGCATTTTTCTACGTCTGGCCATGCTTTCCACCTGGCTACCCCTACCCCGGTCAACAGCCCTGCAACCTCCACAGCAACTTGCCCAAGCCTCTTCCATTTCTCCTTCACCCAAATCCAGACAGCTGATGTTCTGAAAGAGTTGCAAAATCTGGATCCCTACAAATCAGCCGGGCTAGACAATCTGGACCCTTTCTTTCTAAAATTATCCGCCGAAATTGTTGCAACCCATTTTACTAGCCTGTTCAACCTCTCTTTCGTATCGTCTGAGATCCCCAAAGATTGGAAAGCTGCCGTGGTCATCCCCCTCTTCCTGACAGAGCTGGTATAACTGAGTCAGGTTTGTAGGCCTCTTTGCTCACACACGCTTTTTCAGTTCTTCCCACAAATGTTCTATAGGATTGAGGTCAGGGTTTGTGATGGCCACTCCAATACCTTGACTTTGTTGTCCTTAAGCCATTTTGCCACAACTTTGGAAGTATGCTTGGGGTCATTGTCCGTTTGGAAGACCCATTTGTGACCAAGCTTTAACTTCCTGACTGATGTCTTGAGATGTTGCTTCAATATATCCACATCATTTTCCTACCTCATGATGCAATCTATTTTGTGAAGTGTACCAGTCCCTCCTGCAGCAAAGCACCCCCACAACATGATGCTGCCACCCTCGTGCTTCACGGTTGGGATGGCGTTCTTCAGCTTGCAAGCCTCCCCCTTTTTCTTCCAAACATAACGATGGTCATTATGGCCAAACAGTTCTATTTTTGTTTCATCAGACCAGAGGACATTTCTCCAAAAGTACGATCTTTGTCCTCATTTGCAGTCGCAAAGCGTAGTCTGGCTTTTTTATGATGGTTTTGGAGCAGTGGCTTCTTCCTTACTGAGCGGCCTTTCAGGTTATATCGATATGGGACTCATTTTACTGTGGATATAGATACTTTTGTACCTGTTTCCTCCAGCATCTTCACAATGTCCTTTGCTTTTGTTCTGGGATTGATTTGCACTTTTCGCACCAAAGTACGTTCATCTCTAGGAGACAGAATGCGTCTCCGTCCTGAGCGGTATGACGGCTGCGTGGTCCCATGGTGTTTATACTTGCGTACTATTGTTTGCACAGATGAACGTGGTACCTTCAGGCATTTGGAAATTTCTCCCAAGGATGAACCAGACTTGTGGAGGTCTACAATTTTTTTCTGAGGTCTTGGCTGATATATTTAGATTTTCCCATGATGTCAAGCAAAGAGGCACTGAGTTTGAAGGTAGGCCTTCGAATACATCCACAGGTACACCTCCAGTTGACTCAACTGATGTCAATTAGCTTATCAGAAGCTTCTAAAGCCATAACACCATTTTCTGGAATTTTCCAAGCTGTTTAAAGGCACAGTCAACTTAGTGTATGTAAACCTCTGACACACTGGAATTGTGATACAGTGAATTATAATTGAAATAATCTGCTGTAAACAATTGTTGGAAAAATGACCTGTGTCATGCACAAAGTAGATGTCCTAACCGACTTGCCAAAACTATAGTTTGTTAACAAGAAATGTGTGGAGTGGTTGAAAAATGAGTTATAATTACTCCAACCTAAGTGTATGTAAGCTTCAATAGCTTCTACTGATATTATGCACAACCAACGGGGTGCAGAGTGCAGAGTCCTGTGGAGAACCCTCCCCTCTCCATGTCCACCCAGTCCCTCCATGTCCACCCGGTTTCCATGGTAACAGTGAACACCTCCTCAGTTTCACCCCATGTTTCTCTCTCTCTCCCAGTCTCTCCCTCTTCCTCTCTCTCTCACTCTGTCTCTCACTCTCTCAAAAGGGCAACACTCCTTTAAACTTGAGCTGTGTTTGTGTGTGTGTGTGAGTAGGTGTGTGTGTGTGTGTGTGTGTGTGTGTGTGTGTGTGTGTGTGTGTGTGTGTGTGTGTGTGTGTGTGTGTGTGTGTGTGTGTGTGTGTGTGTGTGTGTGTGTGTGTGTGTGTGTGTGTGTGTCTGTGTGCTGGTGGGATATTGTGTGTGTGTGTGTGTCTGTATGTGTATGTTGTAAGTCATGGAGAGAACTCTCATTTCCCCCAGCGATAGTGGGGACAGCATGGCAATCTGTTGCCAGCTGAGGGTTGGTCTTCAGACAGCACGAATAGATATGCCCTCTCAATCAGAGTGGGGGATGGACGGACAAAGTGTGTGTGTATGCGTGTGTGTGTGTGCGGTCGTGCGGTTCTGCATGTGTGTGTGTTCAGGTGACACTTCCAGCTGTCCCTGTCCCATTACCCTGCATCCCAGTCACTGTTTGTTGGCCCTGGGGGGGTTGAAGCTGTGTTAGAGCCAGGATGTGTGAGGCGGTTAGGAGTCTACATGGAGAACAGAGTCCCAGAGCAGCTCATCATTCTACTGCCTGGCCTGCATGGCAGACATAGCCCCCCACCCCCCATCTGGGTAAGCTTCAACAGCAGATGGATGCTAGAGTGTGAAATGATGTATCACAGACTAGTTATTTACATATAACCACCTGGAAACTTTTGTCACTTTTGTCTCTCGTCTTTCTCTTAAGTTTTCTGTCTTTTATTTTGTTCTCTGTCTCTCTGTCTCTCTCTCTCTGTGTGTCTCTCTCTCTCTGTCTCTCAGTGGTAGATTAATTGGATGAAGCCAGGCTGGCTGTATGGTTCCGGTGGAAAAACCCCATCATCTGTAAGAGCCTAATTAAACACAGAATCCATATTGTTTTCTCTCCTTTTCTTCCCTTTCTTTCCTCTACTCCATCTCTCTCTGAAGTTTACATCTCAGTATAGGCTGTTTCAATGTTACCTAAAGCCCGCAATACACACACACACACACACACACACACACACACACACACACACACACACACACACACACACACACACACACACACACACACACACACACACACACACACACACCACACACACACACACACACACACACATACACACACACACACACACACACACACACACACAGTTTTCAATGTCAGAACTAGTAGCGTGTGTGTCTGGCTGGATACAGATCTTACCGTGTTAGTGATGAGGTTCATATCAACAGAACAGCAGTCAACACTCTTTTGGCCTTCAGAGCCACAGTGGGCTCCTGTTACAGTGCACCGCCTCACCTGCAAAACACTTCAGACCAGTAGAGACAGACAGATCAGGCTCACAGAAGAGAGAGTGGATGGATAAAAAGAAATACATCCCATGTGAACAAGAGAAATAGAAAAAAGAGACTGGCCAAGATAAAGCAAAGCAGTGCGACAAAAACAACAACACAGAGTCACACATAAACAAACGTACAGTCAATAACACAATAGAAACATCTATGTACAGCGTGTGCAAATGTAGAAGAGTAGGGAGATAAGGCAATAAATAGGCCATAGAGGTCAAATAATTACAATTTAGCATTAACACTGGAGTGATAGATGTGCAGATGATGATGTGCAAGTACAGATACTGGGGTGAAAAAGAGCAGGAAGATAAATAACAGTATGGGGATGAGGTAGTTGGGTGTGCTATTTACAGATTGGCTGTGAACAGGTACAGTGATCGGTAAGCTGCTCTGACAGCTGATGCTTAAAGTTAGAGAGGGAGATATAAGACTTCAGCTTCAGTGATTTTTGCAATTTATTCCAGTCATTGGCAGAAGAGAACTGGAAGAAAAGGCAGCCAAAGGAAGTGTTGGCTTTGGGGATGACTAGTGCCTGCTGGAGCACGTATAACGGGTGGGTGTTGCTATGGTGACCAGTGAGCTGAGATAAGGCGGGGCTTTACCTAGCAAAGATTTATAGATGACCTGGAGCCAGTGGGTTTGGCGACAAATATGTAGCGAGGGCCAGCCAACGAGAGCATACAGGTCGCAGTAGTGGGTAGTATATGGGGATTTGGTGACAAAATGTATGGCACTGTGATAGACTACACCCAGTTTGCTGAGTAGAGTGTTGGAGGCTATTTTGTAAATTACATCGCCAAAGCCAAGGATCGATAGGATAGTGAGTTTTACGAGGGTATGTTTGGCAGCATGAGTGAAGGAGGCTTTGTTGATAAATAGGAAGCCAAGTCTAGATTTAATTTTGGATTGGAGATGCTTAAAACCTCTTTGGGATAGGTGGGGCGCTAGCGCCCCATCTTGACAACATCCGATGAAATTGCAGAGTGCGAAATTCAAAACACAAAATTCGTAATATTAAACATTCATAAAAATACAAGTGTCTTTCATCGTTTAAAAGCTTAACTTCTTGTTAATCCAGCCACTTTGTCAGATTTCAAAAAGGCTTAACGGTGAAAGCATACCATGCGATTAACTGAGGACAGCGCCCCACGTACAAAAGCATTAAAACCATTTTCCAAACGAGCAGAGGCGTCACGAAAGTCAGAAATAGCGATAAAATAAATCACTTACCTTTGAAGATCTTCCTCTGTTTGCAATCCCAAGGGTCCCAGCTATATAACAAATGGTCGTTTTGTTCAATAAAGTTCTTCTTTATATCCCAAAAAAGTCAGTTTAGTTGGCGCGCTTGATTCAGTAATCCACCTGTTTCACTCGTTCAAAATGCATACAAAGGAATCCCAAAAGTTACCAATAAACTTCATCCAAACAAGTCAAACAACGTTTCTAATCAATCCTCAGGTACCCTAATATGTAAATAAATGATCAAATTTAAGATTGAGAATAGTATATTCATTACCGGAGATAAATAACGAATTGCGCGCCCTCATCCACACGCGCCACAATACTACAGTCAAAATTAGAGCCACTTAGAAAAGTCTAGCTAATTTTTTTTTTAAAACAAGCCTGAAACTCTTTCTAAAGACTGTTGACATCTAATGGAAGCCATAGGAACTGCAATCTGGAAGCTATTCCTATGATTTTCCCATAGAATGGGTGGTGACCTCAAAAAAAAAAAAATCCTGGTTGATTCTCCTCAGGTTTTCGCCTGCCATATCAGTTCTGTTATACTCACAGACATTATTTTAACAGTTTTAGAAACTTCAGAGTGGTTTATTATATGCATATCCTAGATTCTGGGCCTGAGTAACAGGCAGTTTACTTTGGGCACGTCATTCATCCGAATTTCCGAGTACTGCCCCCTATCCCCAAAAAGTTAACCAGTCCACTAACCTGTTTGTCAGGTGTCTAAGTGTTACTGATTAACCCCTGGAATATTATGATTGATATAGACAGTCATGGGTCCAGAATTTGGACCTTCCGGTTTGGTATCATACAGGTTGATCAGAATCTCCCCTCTGGCCTCTACAATTCTCTTGGGACAGTTTATTAAGAATCTGATTGAGATAAAGAGAGAGAGAGAGTATTAGAACCAATAGTTAGACCAATCAGAGTTGAAGGACACGTCAAACCACGGCTGTGGCCTCCGTCTTGGTGTCCCATGACAACTGGGTCAGTGAAGTCACCCTGAGTGACAGGCTATTTGCCAAATCGGCATCACACACCCGTTCTAATGGAGTCACTGCTGACGAGGTCACAATCACATCACACCGTATCAGTCAACGGTGGTGTGGTGTGTGTGTGTAGTTTTGTGTGTCTTTGTATCGCTGTCTGGCTTTCCATTCCTCCATCAGCCCCCACCTCTCCACTCCTCCACCACTCTATTTCCTGCCTCTCCATCAGATATCTCTCCTCCTCTCAGCACAGGAGGTCCATCTCTCTATCTCCTCTCCTCCTCTGCCTTTGTGCCCTTGGCACACAGCTGTCATTAGGTCTGGGAAATAGCAGTCTGCTGACACACACACACACACACACACACACACACACACACACACACACACACACACACACACACACACACACACACACACACACACACACACACACACACACACACACACACACACACATGCAGAGCGTGATCACAAACTCAGTTAGCACCACACTCACATACACAAGAACACATGCACATACACACGGCAACAACACAACTATCCAAACACAACTACGGAAGACCCGAAGCCCCAAAAAAACAACTTAGTGTCTTGTTTGAACGACTTAGTATCTAGTTGGAACGACATAGTACAAAAATATATATTTTATTACTACGTCGTTTAAACGAGATACTTAGTCGTTCGAACGAGATATTAAGTTAATTGAACAACTTGTTATCTCGTTCAATAGACTTAATTGTTATTTTGTCTAATTAGGCCTCATTTGTTATGCAGTGCCAGTTGTGTTTGTCAGACCGTTGCTGCAGCCATTCGTTCACTGATTCCATCCATTGATATAATAATTAATTGATATTTATTTGATAGGGCTGCTTTTGAATGCCAGAGCATGTAAGTGGGCCAACATAACATTTCAAAGTGTTTTTGACAGCCTGGTTTGCTCTTCATGCTCAGCGTCATTCTACCGAGGGTCACGTGTTCACTCCCAGTGGTAGACACCCAGTGGTAGACTCTTCAATCCCAGTGGTAGACACCCAGTGGTAGACTCTTCAATCCCAGTGGTAGACACCCAGTGGTAGACTCTTCAATCCCAGTGGTAGACACCCAGTGGTAGACTCTTCAATCCCAGTGGTAGACACCCAGTGGTAGACTCTTCAATCCCAGTGGTAGACACCCAGTGGTAGACTCTTCAATCCCAGTGGTAGACACCCAGTGGTAGACTCTTCAATCCCAGTGGTAGACACCCAATTGTAGACTCTTCAATCCCAGTGGTAGACACCCAATGGTAGACTCTTCAATCCCAGTGGTAGACACCCAGTGGTAGACTCTTCAATCCCAGTGGTAGACACCCAGTGGTAGACTCTTCAATCCCAGTGGGATCCCAAACCTTAACCCTTACCATAACCATTTGGAATGAATGCCTAAACTTAACAATGTAGTTGTTTGAGTTTTAACCCTATCCAAAACCTTAACCCTTAATGGACAATTCTGCCACATATTCATCAATTCCTGCACCAAACCAGTGTCTACATATGTGAAAAAAAGCACGCTTCTATGATCTGAGGTTAAACCGATAAGAAGAAAGGTCCTAAAACATTTTTTTCTCTGTGACATCACAGGGTTGGATTAAAAGCTAAAAACAGTGATTTTCAAAACCTGCAACGAGTTTCTATACCAAGGAAAGGTATTTTCTTGCTCCCCACGTCCCCTCAAATCTCATAGTGTTTGAAAATCACTGTTTTTAAAATGTTTTAACTTTTGATTATGTTATCACGTAGAACTTTTTAAATTAATATTTGTTTTTATACAAAACACAGAAATGCACAATTTTCACATATTAGGTAGGTAGGCTAGTTGAGAACAAGTTCTCATTCCGACACAAACAACAACACAGAGTTACACATGGAATAAACAAACATACAGTCAATAACACAATGGAGGAAAAAGTATATATACAGTGTGTGCAAATGAGGTAAGATGAGGGAGGTAAGGCAATAAATAGGCCATAGTGGTGAAATAATTACAATTTAGCAATTAAACACTGGAATGATAGATATGCAGAAGATGAATGTGCAAGTAGAGATACTGGGGTGCAAAGGAGAAAAAAAAGAACAGTATGGGGATGAGGTAGTTGGATGGGCTATTTACAGATGGGCTATGTACAGGTGCAGTGATCTGTGAGCTGCTCTGACAGCTGGTGCTTAAAGTTAGTGAGGGAGATATGAGTCTCCAGCTTCAGTGATTTTTGCAAATCGTTCCAGTCATTGGCAGTAGAGAACTGGAAGGAAAGGCAACCAAAGGAGGAATTGGCTTTGGGGGTGACCAGTGAAATATAGCTGCTGGAGCGAATGCTACGGGTGGGTGCTGCTATGGTGACCAGTGAGCTGAGATAAGGCGGGGCTTTACCTAGCAAAGACTTATAGATTGACACTGACATTGTGCTGGAGATAATGAAAATGAGGTTGAAAAATTGGTGGAGTTGCCCTTTAACTTAAGCATTCAGAATGAAAAAAGAATTATGCTGAGCCGGAGGAAAAGAGCAACCCACGGTGTCAAAAACACTTTAAAATGTGAAGTTTGGAGTAACTTCTAAATTTGAAGTTTGGAGAAACATGGAAAAACGTCAGAATTTGAAGTCAAATCGGTGAAACCGTGAGTTTAAGTCACACACTTACATCCGCTGGCCTTCAGAAGCAGCCCTATCAAAGAACTGCCAATGAATAGTAATATCAATGGATGGTGTGGCTGCAGCAAACGGTCTGACAAGCACAACTGGAGCTGCATAATAAATTAGGCGTAATTAGACAAAAGAAGAATTACGTAGTTCAAACAAGATACTAAGTCATTTGGACGAGATAATTCCAAGAGTGTAAGTAAAATTTGTTTTTGCTTTGTGCTTCAGGGTCTGGCTCTCACAGTGTGTTCACATCATTCCAGACAGGCGGAAAGACAGAGCAGAGTTTAGCAGAGCAGATCCAGTACAACAGGGAACTGTAGCCAGAGCAGCTAATATCTGCTTATTGTTACTCAACTGGTGGACTGGGAACAGATAAAACCACATCTGGTACTCAGTTCTGCTTCATATATCCATTGTCTACTGTATGTAAACCTTACAATTCTCTGCCAACAGGGAGACTGGCAGGGACTCATGCTCCTGTTGCATAAAGCCCTTTTGTGACTTCAGTAGTACTGTGTTTTAAACTCTCCTCTCTAACAAAACCCACCTCTCCTCTCCTCTTAATCCATTGACACATTCACTTCAGCTGTGAGATGTAACGTCTGTGAAGGGAGTTGACACAAACACATATCCTCTTGGGAGAAAATGTAAATGGTATTCCTGGTTTGATGTGCTGTCAGATTTGGGATTACCAGGCATGCAATTAAAGTTCTCAGCAGCAGTACCAGCAGCATCAGCAGCAGCAGCATGGTCATTTTAAGAAATGAGTGCCTTTTGCATCCCTTTGATATATCAAGTAGAAATTGTGCACAAATAAAGCCTGTTATATTAAATGGCGTTCCCTGTAATATAAACCACATGGAAAATATGATAAATCAGATTTTTTGTACGAATAAAAACTTGCTAATGTGCCAAAATGTAGCATTTTCACATGTTCCTCTGTGAATCTTCTGTGACTTCTAGGAAGATTTGAACCCACTTAACCCAAAATGACATACCCAAATTTAACGTTTTCTATTTCTATTTTGTTCCATCATCTTTGAAATGAAAGAGAAAGGCCATCATATGACTTAGGACTCTAAGCGTAATTTAGATTTTGGCAGCAGTTTATGTGCAAAGTTTTAGACTGATCCAACGAACCATTACATTACTGTTCAAAAAAATCAAGTCTGCCCAAATGTGTCTAATTGGTTTATTGATACATTTTCAAGTACATAACTGTGCACTCTCCCCAAACAATGGCATAGTATTCTTTCACTGTAATAGCTACTGTAAAATGGACTGTTAGATTAACAAGAGCTGTTAGATTAACAAGAGCTGTTAGATTAACAAGAATGTAAGCTTTCTGCCCATATAAGACATGTCCAGGTCCTGGGAAATGTTTTTGTTACTTACGGCGTCATGCTAATCACATTAGCTCACGTTTGCTCAACCGTCCCACCGATCCTGTAGAGGTTAACAGAGCAAATTAAATGTGACAATACTTTATCACTCATACAGTATATCATCAATGATGCTATTTAGGCCTATATAGCAATTCAACCCAGAATTTAACTAAAAATAGACAATACAATAGGGATATGGTTTCAAGCTCTTGTTGATTTCCAATTTAATGATATTTAGTGATATTGAATTGTGTTTGGTTGTCGACCCAACCAAATACATACATTCGAAGGATATGTATTTTCTGCTTGGATAGTTCCATCTGTGCCACTGACTTAGTCTGGCTTTAATTCCAGTTGACTACAAATTAATAATTGATATGTTGTATTTACATCTTCAACTTAACCAAAAATTCAAGTTTAAGAATGTTATTAAGCCAGTGGCGCACATGGAACTATCCAAGCAAGCATCCAAACATCTACTTTAAATGTTGATATTTGGTTGCATTGTCAACCAAACACAATTCAATATGACTTTTGTAATACAGTAAATAGCCTAGTTAAACCTATTGTCACGCCTGCTCCCGTTCTTCCTCCCTCTGGCGCTCGAGGGCGCCAGACTCCCCAACATTACGCACTCAAACCACCTTCAGTCCGCACACCTGCCTTTCCCCGTCACGTGCATCAGCGCTCATTGGACTCACATGGACTCAATTACTTGTGTAATTTCCTTCCCTATATCTGTCTTTTTCATAGCTCTGTTCCCTTCTTCGGGATTGTTTGTCATATGTCCTTGTTTACCCGTGTGCTGACGCTTTTCCTGTCGTGTTCTATGTCTGTTCCTGAATAAATGTTTGACTCCCCGTACCTGCTTCTCCTGTCTGGCGTCGGCCCTTACACCTATATTTTTGGAATGACTTCGACAGCAACAGTGAATCTATCTAGTTTTTAAGTGGAGAACTCTACACAATCATTCTTATGATAGCACATTGGTGATAGTGAGTGACAAAAAGCATAGCTAAGCAGGGCAGGGCTTGGTTAAAACCTCTTATATGTAACTACATGTAATCCTAAATGTAATCTATATAATCCCTTGAAAATAATGATTTATCATGAGAGGACAATAAACAATAACTAGTAATGCTGCATACTCCAAGAAAGGTATAAGTCTCTCCTTTCTGGTAAAAATAGTTATAAAATGCTGAGTAGTGTAGTCACTTTTGAGGTCACAAGGTCACACAGTACAAATATGATACAAATATGAAATATTTTCTATTCAACAAAACTGTATAAATAAGCCCTGAAATGACATACGATTTCTCAATATAGTATAATCAATTCATAAAATCACTAACTAAGATTTCACTTTGCTTATAAAATACATATCTGTATGTTTTACTCGCAAAACACCAGTCTCAATGTCAACAGCGAAGAGGCAACTCCGGGATTCTGGCCTTCTAGGCAGAGTTGCAAAGAAAAAGCCATATCTCAGATTTGCCAATAAAAATAAAAGATTAAGATGGGCAAAAGAACACAGACACTGGACAGAGGAACTCTGCCTAGAAAGCCAGCATCCCGGAGTCACCTCTTCACTGTTGCCATTGAGACTGGTGTTTTGCGGGTACTATTTAATGAAGCTGCCAGTTGAGGACTTGTGAGGCGTCTGTTTCTCAAACTAGACACTCTAATATACTTGTCCTCCTGCTCAGTTGTGCACCGGGGCCTCCCACTCCTCTTTCATTTCTGGTTAGAGCCAGTTTGCGCTGTTTTGTGAAGGGAGTAGTACACAGCGTTGTACGAGATCTTCAGTTTCTTGGCAATTTCTTGCATGGAATAACCTTCATTTCTTAGAACAAGTATAGACTGACAGGTTTCAGAAGAAAGTTCTTTGTTTCTGGCCATTTTGAGCCTGTAATCGAACCCACAAATACTGACGCTCCAGATACTCAACTCGTCTAAAGAAGGCCAGTTTTATCGCGTCTTTAATCAGCATAACAGTTTTCAGCTGTGCTAACATAATTGCAAAAGGGTTTTCTAATGATCAATTAGCCTTTGGAACACAGGAGTGATGGTTGCTGATAATGGGCCTCTGTACGACTGTGTAGATATTCCATAAAGAAATTAGCCGTTACCAGCTAAAAAAGTCATTTACAACATTAACAATGTCTACACTGTATTTCTGATCTTAATGGACAACAAAATGTGCTTTTCTTTCAAAAACAAGGACATTTCTAAATGACCCAAAACTTTTCAACAGTAGTGTATATAATCTACATGATAAATATTACTCCTCTACATTGTCTATGTTGAAATGTGGGATTACTGTGATTAAACAACAGTTGATGACATTTTTAAAATCCATTGTATTTTCCACGTAGATTCCACATCACAATACCTTCACAAATTACGCTGAAACAATGTTGATTCAGTCAATTTGTGTGCAGTGGGTAGGGATTAATCTTAAAGTCCCTATGCAGTCTTTCATTTAATTTTGAAATCATCACTAATAAATGAATGTGCATGTTTATTTGTTTAATATAACTCCAAAATATATATTTTTGTAATTATTTCTCTTAGCCACTGAAATGCTCAGTCTGATCATGTGGGCTTTAAGAAAATTAAATTAGATATTTACGTACACAGCCCTGATTGGCTGATAGGACGGTCTAGAACCCATCAGCTTACCCATTGAAAAAAATAACTTCCACAGTTGTGTAGGCTACTTTGTCTTGTCATCAAAACAAAAGGCATACATAATGCAAGTGGCTATATTATTGTTCTACAGTTTTCAATAGGTTACCAGAAGATGCAGGACCAGAACAGCCTGTTTGGATGGTGGACCATCTGGGCCTATACACTGCTTGCCATCTATTCATTGCAGAATGCCATGATTATCTACAGGGCAGGCTATACGGTATAATCTTGGAACAAAGTGTGCTCTAGTCTCACAACAAAATGCAACGAAGCACCTATGCAAAGCCCTCACTCTGTCACTCAGAAACATATTCCAGTGTCTGCCTGCAAACTGAATATCTTTGCCTGTGCGTGTTTAGGCTACCTGCCCCTCCCTCGTCTGAATTATAGACTACTGTACTGACGTTACAAGCTTGATTCAGAAGATAGGGAGAGAGATTTTTAATTAGCGAGAGAAGTATGTATTAACTTTTTCAATGCTAGTTAAAGTGGAACTGACAGAGTTTTAGCAAAGTGAAATCTTATTAAAATCTGATCATATACACCTCCATGAAGAATATGACACCTTCAAAAAATTCTATAGCATTATGGAGTGGTAAAGCGGCTGTCCGTTTGGACTATTAATAGACACTGCAATAAATAAAACCGAATAAAAAAACATCTGTCATCCAGGACTGGAGTCTACACAGACCAGTGCGCCATTGCCAATCAGAACTACAGTAGGCCTATATGCAAATAAGCCATTTACCAGACGGGCCTGCCATCAATCACTTGGAACTGGACTGTGGGTTTACAGGCAGTAGCAACAGCACGATTTAGATCATTAGAAAGCGTTCGCCAAAAGCCAGAAAATACACCTGAATGGATTTCTGCAATTATGTATATACCACTTGCTTTTGGCTGTGCATAACTAGCTACCTCTCCAGTGCATGTCAACAATTTGACCGGACGGGACAGAAGGAGGGGATCTGGAAATCAAATATGAGCTTTCATTGCTCTATTACAATCAGTCCGCCAAATGACGTTATGCGGGGGCCAAAGATTCCAACTCACCTGAACAGGCTGAAGTTCCAGCTCTTACACAAAAAGGGTATTATTAAAGTTTTCACAATTTCAGAGTGTTATTTTGAACTCATGGGGTGTAAATATCATTTGAAAGCACAGGGAAAACTGTTTTTAACTGCACTGCCCCTTTAAAGCAACAACAACAAAAAATCTGTTCCTCATTTTAAACCACTTTGATGTAAAGTCCCCTGTTTAGGTGACCTGTGTGGTTCTGGTACCAGTTCATCAACATTTTCCCTTATAAATCAATCTGTGGACACTGTAGATCGAAATGCTTATATTGAGCAATAGCCCTGATTCTCACGGACACAGGACTCTCTTTTGTCTGTATGAAGCAGGATGTGAAATATGACACCACTTGAACCTGGGATGTCCCTCCTACCATTAAATTCCCTCTTCCGACTGTCCATCTACTCCATGAACCCTACTTCACAGCCACTATCAACTCATACAGTGCCTACCGGAAAGTATTCAGACCCCTAGACATTTTCATCATTTTATTACGTTAACGCCTTATTCTAAAATATGTATTAAATAAATACAAATCCTCAGAAACCTACACTCAATACCCCTTAACGATGCAACAAAAACAGGTTAAACATTTTTTTGCAAATGTATTCAAAA
The DNA here is from genome assembly GCF_901001165.1 of Salmo trutta. NCBI lineage: Eukaryota > Metazoa > Chordata > Actinopteri > Salmoniformes > Salmonidae > Salmo > Salmo trutta. The sequence continues at coordinate 34,409,560 of NC_042959.1, forward strand.
ATAAAAAACAGATACCTTATTCACATAAGAATTCAGACCCTTTGCAATGAGACTCGAAATTGAACTCAGGTGCATCCTGTTTCCATTGATCATCCATGAGATGTTTCTACAACTTGATTGGAAAGGCACACACCTGTCTATTTAGGGTCCCACTGTTGACAGTGCATGTCAGAGCAAAAACCAAGCCATGAGGTCGAACAAATTATTTGAAGAGCTCCGAGACAGGATTCGGTTGAGGCACAGATCTGGGGAAAGGTACCAAAACATTTCTGCAGCATGGAAGGTCCCCAAGAACACAGTGGCCTCCATAATTCTTAAATGGAAAAAGTTTGAAACCACCAAGACTCTTCCTAGAGCTGCCCGCCCAGCCAAACTGAGCAATCTGGGGAGAAGGGCCTTGGTCAGGGAGGTGACCAAGAACCCGATGGTCACTCTGACAGAGCTCCTGAGTTCCTCTGTGGAGATGGGAGAATCTTCCAGAAGGACAACCATCTCTACAGCACTCCACCAATCAGGCCTTTATGGTAGAGTGGCCGGACGCCACTCCTCAGTAAAAGGCACATGACAACCCGCTTGGAGTTTGCCAAAAGGCACCTAAAGGCTCTCAGACATTGAGAAACAATATTCTCTGGTCTGATGAAACCAAGATTGAACTCTTTGGCCTGAATGCCAAGCGTCACGTCTGGAAGATACAGTACATGGCACCATCCCTACGGTGAAGCGTGGTGGTATTTTTTAGCGCCAGGCACTGGGAGAAGGAAGCAAAGTACGGAGCGATCGTTGATGAAAACCTGCTCCAGAGCACTCAGAACCTCAGATTTGGGCGAAGGTTCACCTTCCAACAGGACAATGACCCTAAGCACACAGCCAAGACAACGCACGAGTGGCTTTGGGACAAGTCTCTGAATGTCTTTGAGTGGCCCAGCCAGAGCCTGGACTTGAACCGATCGAACATCTCTGGAGAGACCTGAAAATAGCTGTGCAGCGACGCTCCCCATCCAACCTGACAGAGCTTGAGGGGATCTACAGAGAAGAATAGGAAAAACACCCCAAATACAGGATTGCCAAGCTTGTAGCGTCATACCCAAGAAGACTCGAGGCTGTAATTGCTGCCAAAGGTGCTTCAACAAAGTACTGATTAAAGGGTCTGAATACTTATGTAAATGTGATATTTCTGTTTTTTATTTTTAATAAATTAGCAAAAATGTCTAATAACCATTTTTTGCTTTGCCGTTATGGGGTATTGTGTGTAGATTGATGAGGGGAAAAAAATATTTGATCAACTTTAGAACAAGGCTGTAACCTAACAAAATGTGGAAAAAGTCAAGGGGTTTGAATACTTTCCGAAGGCACTGTATGCCTGGGATCCTTACATCGTAACCCAGCAGGAGAGTGGTTTCATCGCTGTCGTAAATTAAGATATTGATTTATTGCCAGTAATCTAAAATAATGAATAGATTTTAACCAAAAATCACTTTCTTTGTCATAGACAGATAAGACTAATGTGAGATGAAAGGTGGGTTCCTAATGAGTTCAGGAAGCCAAGCTAAAGGTCTGCGAGACATTCACAGTAAGAACGCTGACATTTACATCAAGAGAGATATATGCACATTTTCTCTAACACTTAATATACAAATATGTATTTTAAGTTATAAAGAGGGTGAAATATTGTAGTTATTATACTATATTTAGAAAATATAATGGTCATTTCAAGCCTTACTCATACAGTCTTGTTCAATAGGAAATACATCATATAAAATATTTCATATTTTTCATAATTTTTTCAAATCAAAAACAAATCAAATCAAATGTTATTTGTCACATGCTCCGAATACAACAGGTGTAGACCTTACCATGAAATGCTTACTTACAAGCCCTTAACTAACAATGCAGTTCAAGAAATAGAGTTAAGAAAATATTTACAAAAAAAACTAAAGTAAAAATTAAACAAAAAGCAACACATTAAAATAACAATAACGAGGCTATAAACGGGGGGTACCGGTACAGAGTCAATGTGCAGGGGTACAGGTTAGTTGAGGTAATTTGTACATGTAGGTAGGGGTGAAGTGACTATGCATAGACAGTAAACAATGAGTAGCAGCAGTGTAAAATAAAGGGGGGGGGCTCAATGTAAATAGTCCGTGTGGCCATTTGATTAATTGTTCAGCAGTCATGGCTTTGGGGTAGAAGCTGTTAAGGAGCCTTTTGGACCTAGACTTGACGCTCTGGGACCACTTGACATGTGGTATCAGAGAGAACAGTCTATGACTTTGGTGACTGGAGTCTCTGACAATTTTTTGGGCCTTCCTCTGACACCGCCTAGAATATAGAGCCTTATGGTTGGAGGCCGAGCAGTTGCCATACCAGGCGGCGATGCAACTGGTATGCTCACGATGATGCAGCTGTAGAACTTTTTGAGGATCTGGGAACCCATGACAAATCTTTTCAGTCTCCTTAGGGGGAAAAGGCATTGTCGTGCCCTCTTCACGACTGTCTTGGTGTGTTTGGACCATGATAGTTTGTTGGTGATGTGGACACCAAGGAACTTGAAACTCTCGAACCGCTCCAGTACAGCCCCGTTGATGTGAATGGGGGCCTGTTCGGTCCTCCTTTTCCTGTAGTCCATGATCAGCTCCTCTGTCTTGCTCATGATGAGGGAGAGGTTGTTGTCCTGTCACCACATTGCCAGGTGTCTGACCTCCTCCCTATAGGCTGTCTCACCGTTGTCAGTGATCAGGCCTGCCATTGTTGTGTCATCAGCAAACGTAATAATGGTGTTGGAGTCATGCTTAGCCAGGCAGTCTTGGAGAACAGGAGGAGACTGAGAACGCACCCCTGAGGGGCCCCCGTGTTGAGGATCAGCATGGCAGATGTGTTGTTGTCTACCCTTACCACCTGGGGGCGGCCCATCAGGAAGTCCAGGATCGAGATGCAGAGGGAGGTGTTTAGTCCCCTGGGTCCTTAGCTTAGTGATGAGCTTTGTGGGCACTATGGTGTTGAACGCTGAGCTGTAGTCAATGAACAGCATTCTCACTTAGGTGTTCCTTTTGTCCAGGTGGGAAAGGGCAGTGTGGAGTGCGATTGAGATTGCCTCATCTGTGGATCTGTTGGGGCAGTATGCGAGTTGTAGTGGGTCTAGGGTTTCTGGGATGATGGTGCTTCAGTGTTGCTTGCCTCAAACCGAGCGTAAAACGCATTTAGCCTGTCTGGTAGGCTCGCGTCACTGGGCAGCTCACGGCTGGGTTTCCCTTTGTAGTCCGTAATAGTTTGCAAGCAATGCCACATCAGACGAGCGTCAGAGCCGGTATAATAGGATTCAAATTTTAAATTAAATTTAACGTGCTCTTTATGACAGATTGTTAAAATTAGGTGAAATAAAACATTTTTTTGTACTATATTTTTTTAGTTTCACTTCTCAAAAGGCACCTAATTTGTGAAATGACCCAGCAGCTGTCCTGCTCCTCACACATCAGCTCTGTAGTGCTCTGATACTCCTCTCGTGTCTCAGAGTGAGAGAAAGGGGGAGGTGGGGAGAGAGAGGGGAGAGAAGAATGGGGTGGGAAGAGAGCAAGAGAGAGTGTTTATGTGTGTGTGTGTGTGTGTGTGTGTGTGTGTGTGTGTGTGTGTGTGTGTGTGTGTGTGTGTGTGTGTGTGTGTGTGTGTGTGTGTGTGTGTGCGTTTATGTGTGAGTGAGAGAGAGAGAGAGAGAGAAAGACAGAGACAGAGACAGAGAGGGAGCAAGAAAGAGAATTGAGAGAGAGAAGAGAGAGGCGGACAGAGAAATTCATCATCAGCCTTATTATCTTTATTTATTGAGGCATGGATTCAATCTGAAAGGAAATGTTGTGCTGCAAATTGCTTCTTGAGTCAACCCCAGATAGGAAAACACTCTGATGTCACAGTACAACACTGCCCTCTTCAGGTTACAGAGGGAACTGATAGATTATGTTTTGCAGAAAGCAATCTTTCCAAATGGATTTAAACTGTGGCTGTAGGCTACTGGTGAATTGATGACATGAAACTATCATGTAAGTAAAAATGCAGTGAATACAAAGATTTATAGAAATATAATAGGCAGATAAACAAGTTTGGACAAATGTGGCTGAATCAAATTACACAAACATATTTCAGTTTATAGAACTGAGTAAAAAAAAAAAGAGTTGAAGATTTGTTATCAAGTTAATCTGTAGCCTAACAAATGTTTTTAATCTAGTTTATTCCGGTGTGATGTTTTAAATTAAAGTAACGAATGGGCTAACGTTTACACTGAGCAAACAAACACACCATGTTTCTATATTTCTACAAGGAATTAAATAGATTTGATCTTGGTTATGGTTGTCATTTACAGTACACGACAGTCCTACTGATTTATTAAACAAATATACCGTTCTGTAATATTGTAATGCATTCCGTTTGTGTTTTTAATGTTTACTGAAATAAAGGCATGATCTTATGGCCGTTGGCTCTCAATGAAAGTGCTTTGGGACGTCATCCATTACCTCAATTAGTTCATGCATTATGTTCTAAAGTCACATTAACCTTTTACTGCAGTGGGCTAAATCAGGGTCACACAGAGTGAATCTGGGTAGTCTTAAACAAATCTAATTTGAAACAAAAGTTTGCACCTCACACAAATGGTTATGGGCTTTAAAAAAAAGAAGACACATGTACCATGTCAGATATAGAGATGTAATCTATTACACGTACCATGTCAGGTACAGAGATGTAATCTATTACATGTACCATGTCAGATATAGAGATGTAATCTATTACACGTACCATGTCAGGTACAGAGATGTAATCTATTACATGTACCATGTCAGATATAGAGATGTAATCTATTACATGTACCATGTCAGGTACAGAGATGTAATCTATTACATGTACCATGTCAGATATAGAGATGTAATCTATTACATGTACCATGTCAGGTACAGAGATGTAATCTATTACATGTACCATGTCAGATATAGAGATGTAATCTATTACATGTACCATGTCAGGTATAGAGATGTAATCTATTACATTTAGAGTTTGCATCCCGATATTACACTTTATATACATCACAGAAGACTGATATATAGCAAAACTGTTTGACAGACAAAACACCGTATTTTCGTCGTTTAATTCCAAAAAATCTTTATTATGACATTATGAAAAATATGAATTACATTCCACTCATGAGACCAAAGAGGGTGCTTTCGGTCATTGAATGCAGGGAAGGGCTACATTGTTAATAACATTTGAAAAAACAATATTGGGGAGAAATTGAGTCAGATATCTCTTTACTCATTATTTCATCAATTGAATTACATTGGATGCTTGCAAACACCATCATTTAAGATTGACAGTTCATAAAAATGTTCTCTATTGAAATGATTATGAAAATATATGAGAGCAGAAGTTTAAAAGCATGAATTTCTTCAGAGAATCGGTCAGTCTCTCTCTCCCTTTCCCCCCACCTCTCTCTCATTGTGTGTGTGTGCCTGTGTGCCTGTGTGAGCGCAAACAAGTCTTTAAAACCTATTTTTAAAAATAGAACAGATCAGATAGCTCTTTCCAAAGAGGAGTTTCTAGCAAGGCAATAGCCCCCGGTGGTAACTGGAATTCAAAGCAGAGCAGGTTAAAAGGCACTGAGGGTACATCATGTGTGATGGATGGCTGTTAGAATTGACTGGCTTTCCTGTTGCTTGGATCAGTAGATGACTTGTTGCTCTGTTGCTCAGACTTGTTGCTCTGTTGAAACAAAAGATAAACATACATCCCTTTAGATAGAACACACAATATACCTAGTTGTTGTTGAGTGTGTGTGTGTGTGTGTGTGTGTGTGTGTGTGTGTGTGTGTGTGTACCTTGGTCCCAAAGAGCAGGTTGATGACCCCTTTGGAGCGTCTGTCAGCAGTGCGGTCTCCAGGAAGACACACAGACATACTCTTACTGTCCCTTCTGAACCGGGATGACTCCGCCTCCTCACTACCATTGGCCACAGACAGAGACTGACCTGTGGGCAGGGAGAGGGTGTGTGAGGGAGTGTGTGTGTGTGTGTGTGTGTGTGTGTGTGTGTGTGTGTGTGTGTGTGTGTGTGTGTGTGTGTGTGATACCTGTAATAGCAGGCAGAGATCTGGAGTTGGCGTTGGTGAGAAAGACATTTTCTTGAGCGCCAGGTTCAGACAAGTTGGTGTCACTGCGAAACTCCTGCTTCTTGGACAGCTAGAGGGAGACAGAGAGCAGAGAGTCTCACTGACACTGGTATACAGCAGGTGTCCACAGGCATGTCCAAATACTCTTCCTCTTTTTTCCTCTTTGGTTTGAAAGGATTTCAATGAAACAGTGGCTGACCCTGTAAAACATTGCACCTATCTGTTTTTGTATATACACTACCGTTCAAAAGTTTGGGGTCACTTAGAAATGTCCTTGTTTTTGAAAGAAAATAAAACATTTTGTCAATTAAAATAACATCAAATTGATCAGAAATACAGTGTAGACATTGTTAATGTTGTAAAAGTATAAAGAAGGCCAGTTTTATTTAAATGTTTCCCCTTAAACCACTTGAGTGTTGCTTTAGCAGTATGTTTAGGATCATTGTCCTGCTGGAAGGTGAACCTCTGTCCCAGTCTCAAATCTCTGGAAGACTGAAACAGGTTTCCCTCAAGATTTTCCCTGTACTTAGCGCCATCCATCATTCCTTCAATTCTGACCAGTTTCCCAATCCCTGCCGATGAAAAACATCTCCACAGCATGATGCTGCCACCACCATGCTTCACTGTGGGGATGGTGTTCTCGGGGTGATGAAAGGTGTTAGGTTTGTGCCAGATAGCGTTTTCCTTGATGGCCAAAATGCTCAACTTTAGTCTCATCTGACCAGAGTACCTTCTTCCAAATGTTTGGGGAGTCTCCCACATGCCTTTTGGCGAACACAAACGAGTATGCTTATTTTTTCTTTAAGCAATGGATTTTTTATGGTCACTCTTCCGTAAAGCCCAGCTCTGTGGATTGTACGGCTTAAAGTGGTCCTATGGACAGATACTCCAATCTCAGCTGTGGAGCTTTGCAGCTCCTTCAGGGTTATCTTTGGTCTCTTTGTTGCCTCTCTGATTAATGCCCTCCTTGCCTGGTCCGTGAGTTTTGTTGGGCGGCCCTCTCTTGGCAGGTTTGTTGTGGTGCCATTTCTTTCCATTTGTTATAATGGATTTAACGGTGCTCCGTGGATGTTCAAAGTTTCTGATATTTTTTTATAACCCAACCCTGATCTGTACTTCTCCATAACTTTGTCCCTGACCTGTTTGGAGAGGTTCTTGGTCTTCATGGTTCCACTTACTTGGTGGTGCCCCTTGCTTAGTGGTGTTGCAGACTCTGGGGCCTTTCAGGACAGGTGTAAATATACAGAGATCATGTGACACTTAGATTGCACACAGGTGGACTTTATTTAACTAATTATGTGAGTGTGGGTGAATGGATGATCTCCGCATGTGTATTTCCCACCGTAAAGCATGGAGGAGGAGGTGTTATGATGTGGGGGTGCTTTGCTGGTGACACTGTCTGTGATTTATTTAGAATTCAAGGCACACTTAACCAGCATGGCTAACACAGCATTCTGCAGCCATACCATCTGGTTTGGGCTTAGTGGGACTGTCATTTGTTTTTCAACAGGACAATGACCCAACACATCTCCAGGCTGTGTAAGGGATATTTTACCAAGAAGGAGAGTGATGGAGTGCTGCATCAGATGACCTGCCCTCCACAATCCCCCGACCTCAACCAAACTGAGATAGTTTGGGATGAGTCGGACCGCAGAGTGAAGGAAAAGCAGCCAACAAGTGCTCAGCATATGTGGGAACTACTTCAAGAGTGTTGGAAAAGCATTCCAGGTTAAGCTGGTTCAGAGAATGCCAAGAGTGTGGAAAGCTGTCATCAACGCAAAGGGTGGCTACTTTGAAGAATCTCAAATATAAAATACATTTTGATTTGTTTAACACTTTGTTGGTTACTACATGATTACACATGTGTTATTTCATAGCGTTGATGTCTTCACTATTATTCTTCAATGTAGAAAATAGTCCAAATAAAGAAAAACCCTTGAATGAGTAGGTGTTCTAAAACTTTTGACCGGTAGTGTATATCTCCATCTCTCTCTCCCTCTCTCTCTTCCTCTCTCTCCTTTTCCCCCTGTTTCTCTCTTTCTCTCTCCCACTGTCTATCTCTCTCTCTCCTGCTCTCTCTCACCCATTTGCTGTCCAGTGTGTTGGTCCTGTGTCTCTCTCTCTCTCTCTCTCTCCCTGTCTATCTCTCTCTTTCCCGCTCTCTCTCACCCATTTGCTGTCCAGAGTGTTGGTCCTGTCTCTCTCCTCTGGGATGAAGATCATGCTGCTCCTTTTCCTTCTCCTCTTGGAGTTCCTGAGTTTAACCTCCCCATCTGCCCCTCCCTCATCCCCCACGCTCACACTCCCACTGGAGCGCTGCAGGGTGGGGGTCTGGGGGGCCGCCATGTCAGTGAGACCACTGGGGAGGGAGGGAGGCAGGTGGAGGGAGAGGAAGAGAAGGGGGAGAAAGAAGAGGGAGAGAGGGGGGTAAGGTGTGTGTTTGTTTATCCAGCATGGTTGCATGTTTGCACCCATGTGTGTGGGTTTGCATCTGTGTGTGTGTGTGTGTGTGTGTGTGTGTGTGTGTGTGTGTGTGTGTGTGTGTGTGTGTGTGTGTGTGTGTGTGTGTGTGTGAGAGTCTGTTTCCCATATTGTGAAGGGTTGCTGTTCGTACAAGGATTGTACATTGCTAGACATAATCGCCTTGTCGAGCTGATAGCCAGCGAGGTGAGACAGGTAGTCTCACCAACAGCACACCTCCATTAACATTCTTGTGTAAGAGGAAGCTGGTTTGATGTTGATGATGATATGTTTCCCTCTGTGCCAAATACGCCAGATGTTGTTGCTGTGGGGGGAGGCCAGGGGGAGGTGCTCATATTGGTAGTGGGCTCCTCATTTGACGGCTAAATGGAGAGGGCCTTTGCCAAGAAGCTTCTTACATACCAGCCCCTTGTGGCGCTTGGACAGCCTCGCGTGTAGGTGCAAGCTGGTGGAGCTGATATTTGGCAGTCTTGGCCACGTACACATGCTTGCAGTGCGTGGACTCCAGATTGCGGGCCTGCCAAAGACTAGGGCGAAGCAGTTGGCTATGTACTGCTCTGTTTCGACTGTCGTGGGCACCCTAGCTGTTTGGAGAAGGAGGTGTTTTCTGTACCCTTGAGTGCCATGCATACAGGGACCTTTGAAATGTTTGGATCCTTTTTTTCATGTAAATTTGATTGGTGGGTTTAAATAAAGTATTTCAAATGTGTGTGTGTGAGTGTGTATTTGTGTTTTGTGAGTGTGTGTTACCAGTCTGGATAAGGTTTGGTGGGGGTCCCACACTCAGACCCCTGGAGGGAAGAGATGGAGATGACGGACTGACGGAAGGAGCGAAGGACAGAGCGCGGACGACTTGACTTCCTCTCATCCATATCCGGCTAAGAACGAGGCGTGACGAAGAGGGAAAAGAGAGGGATGGATAAAAATGAGACAAAAGAATAAAGTTGGATGAAAGAGCGAGATAAAGAGAGAGTTAATACAATGTTTTTCACAAACAGGAGTTAAGCTTTGGCATTGCTAGTGTCATTCCTAAAACTCTTTCACAAAATAGTTTTTGAGATTGAAATTCTCCTCTGCTACTATCTCCTTCCAGCTAGCCTATCAGGCCTCACACAAACACTCTCCTTTCCTCTTTCGATTTCACTCTTTCTCTTACCAGCTCCCTCACTCCATACTCCTTCTCCACCTTCTTCCTCATATGCTTGAAGCACTCCTCCATGCGCTCGTGGAAAGGTCGTAGGTCGTCTGTCACTCTCTTCCCATGTAGAGAGATTCCCCCACCCAGCAACGGGATCTACAAGAGAGGTAAACGATAAAACAGTGTGTTTGTGTGTTTGTGTGTATGCCTGTACATGTGTCGGTGCACGTGCCTGAGTGTGTGTGTGCGTACAGTACCTGCCATGCGATGAGGTCTTTGAGACCATCCAGCTTATCTCTGTCCTCTGGGTGTTGCAAGTTGTACTCCTCAGTGAAGAAAGCCTGTAAAGAGGAGAGGGATAGAAATATGCTGTACTTTTATAGATTACACAGTCCTGGGATGGGGTTGAGGCATGCGGGTAGGTGGGTGGGCAGGTGGGAGGGTGGATGGATGGATGGACGGACGGACGAACTCTGACCTTCTCGTACTTGGCGAAGCCCCCCATGACGGCAGGGTCCACAATGCCGTTGAGCAGCATGGAGAGAGGGTTGATGGGAAGGGCATCGTCGGCCTGGTATTGGTTGATTAGGGTGAGGATCTTGTCATTGGTGCTCTGCATGGTCTCTATGGCATTCTCCAGAGGACTGATGGTGGTCTGAGAGAGAGAGAGAGAGAGAGAGAGAGAGAGAGAGAGAGAGAGAGAGAGAGAGAGAGAGAGAGAGAGAGAGAGAGAGAGAGAGAGAGAGAGAGAGACAGAGAGAGACAGAGACAGAGACAGAGACAGAGAGACAGACGGGGTGTTGTAACTAAATTAGTAAACACAAGATTATGCCGAATAAAACTGAGCAAAATAAATAAACAGTTTCAGGACCATGAACAGTTATGCTAGCCATTGCAGAGAAAAGCGCTCGCCTCGATCCAGCACTGGCAGTGAGAGATAGATAATGGTAAACAGGCAAACTGGTCGGCAGAAAGAAAGCGAGAGAGAGACAAACAGACACACTTACATGTTTCATGTCTGTGGCCTCAAACCAGCGCAGGATCCCAGGGAGTTTATACACTGTGGTGAACGTGGTGCGCTCAATCCACATGGACTAGAAAAAAGGAAGAGAGATACAGAGAGGGAGATACAGAGAGAAAGAGAGAGAGACCATGGGAGAGATAGATACAAAATGAAAAAAGTCCTGGTGTGATCATGTATTGGATCTGCTATATGTTGTATTCATTATTCAGTACAGTCAGGGATCCGGTCAGACACTTACAACAAACTCATTGCTGGGATCCACTGGGCCTTTCCTCACTGGTCTGGAGTAGTGGAAACGCTGCACGTAGTTGGACTTGTAGAAGCTACAACACACACACACACATACAATAAAGACACATAGAGCGGGATAGAAAGAGAAGGTTAAAACAGTCATCTTTGTTAGATAGAGATAAAGGTTGAGGGCAGAGAGGGACTGACTTGATGATCTGGTCAGGGACAGGTTTGCTCTTCAAGCGAGATGGGATCTCCAGGACAGGCTGAACAGTGAAACACTGGATGTCTGAGACAACCAGGTCAGGAAGGCAACATGACTACAACCCAACCATACAAGAAGTGAAACGTCTTCGTGTGTGACTATAAAGCCATGGTGGTCCATGCGACTTAGGACAATGTTAGCCCACTGAATTAAAGACAGTGTGTGTATGCAGTGGCGACCCATCATTCAGGGCAAAGCCCAACCTGTGTTGAACCCCACATTTTTTGCAAAAAAAATACTAATAAAAAAGACTTACCTGTTTTGCATGTTATTTTGGCATTAATACGTGTCACATATCAGTTTGCAAACAAATAAAAAAAATGTAAATCATTGAGTTAATAAAGCTACATACAAACATGGGCTCTTTCTTGCTTTATTGAGTAAGGCAGCTCCAAAATGCAGGTGTTTCAGCCTAGCTCAGTGCTTTCTGTGGTGGTGGGGAAGCCAGCAAGAAAATACGGAGCATAGGTGTTGGTAATGTTCTCTAGTTGCGCCATGATTAGCTCACTGTTCTGTCACTCGTGGTGACAGTACGTCAACGCCAAGTCTAAGGGTAGGCTTTTACGCTACTGCTACTCTCTGTTTTATCATATATGCATAGTCACTTTTACCCTACCTACATGTACATACTACCTCAATCAGCCCAACTAACCGGTGCCTGTATATAGAATTGTTACTGTTATAGCCTCGCGACTGTATATAGCCTCACTACTGTTATTTTTCTCTGTCTTTTTTACTGTTGTTTTTATTTCTTTACTTATCTATTGTTCACCTAATACCTTTTTTTTACTTATAAATTGCACTGTTGCTTAGAGCCTGTAAGTAAGCGTTTCACTGTAAGGTCTACACCTGTTGTATTCGGTGCACATGACAAATAAACTTTGATTTCATTTGATTAGACCTCCAAAAATTCAATCACTAGCCTGCTATTCAATGGAGTGGCTGTGTGGTCCCAAATCTGGGATTAAGGGTCTCTTTTACAAGTTTAAAATGATGAACATTCAACATTGGCCCTGCTGTCAATGAAGCATGCTTTGTGCCACGCTCAAAACAACTGTTAACTCGAAACTGCGAAAACTTGACTTCAGTGAGTTCAAGGGAACTGAGAATTCTGGAAAAAACGAGCTCCGACTGGGAAATATGTTTTGAACGGTCATCCATCTCAGAACTGTAAGTAGGGAACTCTGGCCTCTTTCTAGAGCTATGACCTGAAGACCAATGACGACATCATGATTCGACCTTGTTTTTTTCAAAGTTCCCAGTTGTCTTGAAAGCACCATACATCCAGAGAATGCCAGACTTTGATGATAAAATTTGCCCACGAAGGACCGTCGCGCCACCTTCCTATTCAAGTGAGCACAGCATAACAAGGTGAGTCCAAAAATGTATTGTATGCTGCTGCATAAATGATGTAATATGCCAGGGAGATATTTATACTGTAGCTAAGAAAGTTATACTAAGTGTATGTTGTGTAGTAAGCTGTTAGTAGCCCATGTGCCTCACCCTAATAATTTGGTCTATTTACCCCTCTTAATAGCACCTACTGTTTGGACTTGCTGGTGCCTATAACCTGTTTTAGAGAAATGTAATCATCAAATTTTGTAAGAGCTTTCATTGTCTACTTATAAGCCCACTTTATTTATCCTACAGTTCTGACTTGGTGAACAGGTAGAACACTGTAAGAACAGCCCATGTTCTGAATTCTGTGGCTGTACATTTCAAAAGTGCTAAACAAATAGTTATATTGACTAACGTTACATCCGTCCTAGCTCGCTCATTAATGTCTTAATCGAAAGTACGGAATGCCTCTTATCCGCTTGTTGTCCCCTTATGCCATAGTTTGCACATCTCAATTGTCATTAGAAACCACTTTTGTTTAAGTAAGTCAGTCATATGAGCTATGTTTTTTTAAAAGGCAGTCCCCTTTAATTAAGTTTAAACAAGCAGTATCTTTAAATCAGTTATGGTTTCCTTGATCGCTCCAACGTATGCAATCGTTTGATTAAGCATATTATGGAAGCGCAAATGTGCTTATCATTGGAATGTTTGATGAACTTGGGAATGGAATTCAAAACACAGCGCTGTGAAAACAATTAAGAAGTTTGAGTTTGGGAAACACTGAGAACATATGCACAACGTAGCCTAATCAAATGTCTAATATTAGGCCTAACGCGGAAATGCAATGCATCAACGGAACGCAACTAAAGGATCTAAAGATACTGCGTGTTTAAACGTAATTAAAGGGGACACAACCTATAATGGTATGAAATATTTAAAATGCATCTAAAATGCCAAACTTGCACATGTTCAATGCAAAATGGGTCAATACGCTGAAATTGATGACTGTGTTTTTAAAGCGTTAAAGGAGGTCTAAAGGGGCATTGCGTTTAACAATCAAACCCACAACTGTGTCATTGTAAATTGTGTGAATTAAAAGTGAATGATGGCGGATTAAATCCCAAATAAGACCCCACTGGAGAGGGCAGCGGAGCATTTAAATTCACTCTATGCAGCCCGGAGAGACAAACTTGGAGTGTGTACATGCAAAATTAATGAAATAAAATCCTTGTTGCTGGAGGAAACATTGAAACTGTGAATGAGAGTCTTGAAGCATTTGATGCTGTTCTCAATGACTTTAAGAATGCTTATGAATCTGTGCTAGAGCTAGTCACAGAAGAGGAACAGGAAAATTAGAGCATTAACTATTATCAACCAATGAGAACATTTCCTGAAAGAGGTGGAAATATGGAAAAATGCTGAAGTTGAGCCACAAATGCTCATTGAACAACATGACAGCATTTCTAATGTGTCAAAAATATCAAGTAAAACAAAGTATTCTAAGGTTGCATCCTCAGTGTCCTCTGCACGCCTAAAAGCCGAGGCTGAGCGAGCAGCTCTACTAGCTTGCCAAGCATCATTACAGGACAAGCATGCATTGGATCTGGAGAAAGCTCAACTGGAACAACAGAAAGCTCAACTGAATGTTAGGATGGAAAAAATGGCACTGGAAATGGACATAGCAGCATATAATGCCAGACTGAAGGTCCTGGAGAGTGTTGAGTCAACTTCTCAATCCCATGTCGTGGCAGCCCACTTACTAAGCCAAGAAGATGGAATAAACTCATATTTTGAGAACCAAGAACCTGAGGTCTATGAGGAACCTGAACCATCGCCTGTTGAGTTTGCTGCATTAGGTGCAGTTCCAAAGACCCCATTAAAAAGGGTTTTTCAACAACCATAAAGTCATCAAAACCTATTCAGAAAACAGCCATAAACCACACCCCCCAGCAGTCAACAGCAAGGTCTAGCAATCAACACAGAATCAACACTGTGGGTATCAGTCATGATAACAGCCCTGATAACCTCTCTACTGTCATGCAAAGGCAGAATGAAATTGCTGGCCTCCTTGTACTACAGCACACACTGGCCCCACTCCCTGTTAGGGAGATACCTATGTTTGACGGTGATCCTCTAAACTTTAGGCCATTCATGCGTGCATTTGAGCATGGCATAGAAGATAAGACAAGCAGCCACCAGGATACGCTCTATTACCTGGAACAGTACACCTCTGGTTAGCCCAAGGATCTGGTCCGCAGTTGTATGCATATGGAAGCCAGAAGAGGCTATGCAGAGGCTAAAAGGTTGTTAAAGGAACACTTTGGCAATGAAATCAATGAAGTCACCACTGCTTACATGGAAAAGGTTTGGAACTGGACAAACATCAAACCGGATGATGGAAAGAGACTGGGTGGCTATACACTCTATCTTAGAGGTTGCTGTAATGCTATGCAAGACCTACAGAACATGGAAGAGCTTAATCTTCCCTCTAACATAAAGTTGATAATGTCAAAACTTCCTACAAGCTAAGGGAAAAACGTAGGTCTACAGCATGTGATATTTTCGAGAGAAGCCACCTGAGGGCCCAGTTCAGTGACCTGGTGACGTTCATGGAAAAACAGGCCAAAATATTACAGGATCCGTTGTATGGAGATATTCAAGATCCCCTGTCCAACCAAAAGGTTTTTAAAAACCAAAACAGCAGCAGACTTTAACTTCTTTGGGATAGGGGGCGGTATTTTGACGTCCGTGCCCAAAGTGAAAAGCGTACCCAAAGTAAACTGCCTGCTACTCAGGCCCAGAAGCTAAGATATGCATATAAACTGTTAAAATAATGTCTGTGAGTATAACAGAACTGAAAGGGCAGGCGAAACCCCGAGTACAAACCATCCCAACAAACAAAAAAATTCAGCATATCACTGATTTCAATGTCTGGCACTTTTATAATAGGGCGAAATCATCCCCGATTGCAGTTCCTAGGGCTTCCACTAGATGTCAACAGTCTTTAGAAAGAGTTTCAGTCTGTTTTTTGGAAAAATTAGGGAGAAGTTGTAGTTTTTCTAAGTGGCTCCCATTTTGGCTGTAGTGTTTCCAAGTGTTTCCAAGCGCATGGCCGAGAGAGCGCATTCTTTTTGAAGCGTGCCAGGTAAACTGAGTTTTTATGGATATAAAGAAGGACTTTATCGAACAAAAGGACCATTTCTAATGTAAATGGGACCTTTTGGAGTGCCAACAGAAGAAGATCTTCAAAGGTAAGGCATATATTATATCGCTATTTCTGACTTTCGTGTCACAACTCCCTGGTTGAAAATGATTTGTTATGCATTTGTTTGCTGGGCGCTGTCCTCCGATAATCGCATGGTTTGCTTTCGCGTAAAGCCTTTTTGAAATCTGACACGGCGGCTAGATTAACAAGAAGTTAAGCTTTATTTTTATGTATAACACATATATTTTCAAGAATGTTAAATATTTGAATTTAGTATTTTTTAATTTCGCGCTCTACAATTTCATCGGATGTTGGCCAGGTGGGACGCTACCATCCCACATATCCGTAAGAAGTTAACCTCTATGGGACCGGCGGGACGAATTCGTCCCACCAACGTAACAGCCAGTTGAATCCTGTGGCGCGATTTTTAAAACGTTTGAAATACTATTACTTCAATTTCTCAAACATATGAATATTTTACAGCTATTTAAAGACAAGACTCTCGTTAATCTAACCACACTGTCCGATTTCAAAAAGGCTTTACAACGAAAGCAAAACATTAGATTATGTCAGGAGAGTGCCCAGCCAGAAATAATCAGACACCCATTTTTCAAGCTAGCATATAATGTCACAAAAACCCAAACCACAGCTAAATGCAGCACTAACCTTTTATGATCTTCATCAGATGACACACCTAGGACATTATTTTATACAATACATGCATGTCTGTTCAATGAAGTTCATATTTATATCAAAAACCAGCTTTTTACATTCGCATGTGACGTTCAGAAAAAGCATACCCCCCGCAAACTTCCGGGGAATTTACTAAATTACTCACGATAAACGTTCACAAAAAGCATAACAATTATTTTAAGAATTATAGATACATTACTCCTCTATGCACTCCATATGTCCGATTTTAAAATAGCTTTTCGGATGAAGCACATTTTGCAATATTCTAAGTACATAGCCCAGCCATCACGGGCTAGCTATTTAGACACCCACCCAGTTTAGCCTTCACCAAAATCACATTTCCTATAAGAAAAATGGTCTTACCTTTCCTGTTCTTCGTCAGAATGCACTCCCAGGACTTCTACTTCAATAACAAATGTAGGTTTGGTCCCAAATAATCCATCGTTATATCCAAACAGAGGCGTTTTGTTCGTGCGTTCTAGACACTATCAGAATGGTAAATCACGGTCGTGCGCATGGCGCAGAACGTGACAAAAAAATTCGAAATATTCCATTACGTACTTCGAAGCATGTCAACCGCTGTTTAAAATCAATTTTTATGCCATTATTCTCGTAAAAAAGCAATAATATTCCGACCGGGAATCTGCAATTAGCTAAACAGCCGAAGGAAAATACTGCATGGGGTCAAATCGCGCACGTACCTAATTCCATTGTCCTCTGATGGGACACTTGGAAAAGGGGATTCTGTGTTTCAGCCTGAGGCTGCCTCGTCATCGTTCAGGTTTTTCCCGGGTTCTGAGAGCCTATTGGAGCCCTAGGAATTGTCACGTTACAGCTAAGATCCTGACTCTTCAATAAACAGAAGCAAGAACAACAACACCTTGTCAGACAGGGTACTTCCTGCATGAAACCTTCTCAGGTTTTTGCCTGCCATAGGAGTTCTGTTATACTCACAGACACCATTCAAACAGTTTTAGAAACTTTAGGGTGTTTTCTATCCAAACCTGAACAATAATATGCATATTCTAGCTTCTGAGTTGGTGTAGGAGGCAGTTAAAAATGGGCACATATTTTTTCCAAAATTCTCAATACTGCCCCCTAGCCCGTAGAGGTTAAACAGCAGTTCAAGTCCAAGAGTAGGGGAAGCAGCTTTGCCACTGCAATAGCTGTAGTGGCAGATTGCGACTCTGAAAAACCTTTAAACCAGGCACCTACCCTTCTGATGCTCCCAGTATCTCAAGAGCTCTGCAAGCTAAAGTGTGGATGGGACGAAGTCATCCCCGAAGAACACTCTATTTCATGGAAGAGATGGCTCTCAGAGCTGGACCAGCTGTCCAGATTCCAGATTGACATGTGTATGATGCCTGAGAACTTTGGTCAAGTCAAGACCGCACAGCTGCATCACTTCGGTGACGCAAGTGAACAAGGTTATGGAATGGCAAGTTACCTTAGGTTCACAAACGGTATGGAAAAGGTCCGCACCGCATTCATTCATTCATGCTGGGGAAATCAAGGGTGACTCCACTCAAGCAGATGACGATCCCCCGATCCCCAGACTGGAACTTGCTGCAGCAACATTGGCCGTGTGAGTGAACAGGATGTTAAGGTTGGAGCTTCAGATTGAACTTGAGGAGTCAACTTTCTGGACAGACTGCCAGTCTGTGCTGAAATACATCCGCAACGATACGAAGAGATTCCATACCTTTGTGGCTAATAGGGTTGCTGTGATCCGTGACCTATCGAAAGCGAAACAGTGGAGGTATTTGAACTCCAAACACAACCCAGCCAATGATGCCTCAAGAGGGTTACATGTTGAAACTTACCTGAACTCAAAGAGATGGCTCAAAGGACCAGAATTCCTGGATAAAGCAGAAACACAATGGCCGAAAGTCCTAGAGGAGCTTGACCCCATCCCTCCAGATGATCCAGAGGTGAGAAAAGAGACTGAAGAGACTTCTTCTACAGTTAAGCCAGAAAAGGAAAGTTCTCACCCAAACTGATCCAGGATCAGATCAGAGTTTAAAAACTCACTGAAGAAACAAATTGACAAGTTCAAACTGACATTTGGAAAAGAAAGTCTGTCTGTGGATGACCTAGATGAAGCAGAAAAGGTCATTCGATTTGAGCAACAACAGCACTTTAAACAAGAAATTGCACTCGTTGTGAAAGGAAAACAATGTGCCAAGAGAAGCGGCTCAATCTCTAAGCTTGATCCAATTGTTGACAATGGAATTCTGAGAGTGGGAGGAAGGTTAAGCAAAGCTGCTATGCCTACGGAACTAAAGAATTCTATGATTCTGCCCAAAGACTCCGACATCTCCAGACTTATCTTACTCCACATCCATGAGCAGGTTGGCCACTCTGGGAGAGGTCACATGCTTTCTAGACTTCGCCAGCGATATTGGATACCCTGTGCCAACTCCTTAGCAAGGAAGATCCTTAAGAGGTGTGTCCTCTGCAGGCGGATGCAAGCTAGAGCTGGAGAACAGAAGATGGCCGACCTTCCACAAGATTGGGTGTCACCTGATTTGCCGCCTTTCACCCATGTGGGCATAGATTACTTTGGCCCAATAGAGGTGAAGCGAGGCCGTGTTTGTGTGAAGCGGTACGGTGTGATCTTTACTTGCCTTGTGAGTTGAGCTGTCCATCTAGAAGTTGCTAGTTATCTGGATACTGATTCCTGCATCAATGCCCTGTGCAGGTTCATCTGTCGAAAGGGGCCCAGTAACAAGTATCAGAACAGACAATGGCACCAACTTTGTTGGAACAGACAGAGAGCTAGGAGAAGCTCTGAAAGAGCTGGATCACAACAAGATTCAAAATGAATTACTGAAGGAAGGAGTGACATGGTCATTCAACCCTCCCTCTGGAACCCACCATGGGGCGGTATGGGAGAGATGGATCGGACTGGTGAAAAAGATCCTCTATTCAGTCACTAAAGAGCAAGTATTGGATGATGAGGCTTTGCAGATGGCCTTGTGTGAAGTTGAGGCGATCACGAACGACAGACCAATCACAACTGTGACAAATGACCCTAATGATCTAGAACTCCTGACTCTGAACCATCTGCTTCATCTGAAAGCGAAGCCAGTCCTGCCACCAGGACTATTCCAGAGAGGAGACCTATACTCACAAAGGAGATGGAAGCAAGTACAATATATCACTGACCTCTTCTGGAAGAGATGGCTAAGGGAGTATCTTCTACATATGCAGGAGCGGAACAAGTGGAACAAAACTAAGAGAAACTTCTTGTTGTCATCGTCGATGACACCGCCCCAAGGAACTCTTGGCTAATGGGGCATGTGGTGGAGGCTTTTCCAGGGGCCAAAGGTCGTGTCATGGTTAAGACCAAGACCAATATCTTACAGAGACTTATCAATAAACTCTGTCTGCTCCTGGAGGCAGTTGGTTGAGACACACACACACACACACACACACACACACACACACACACACACACACACACACACACACACACACACACACACACACACACAGTGCTCCATCTTTGACTGATTCTTGGATGTCGTACTCTTACATTTTTGGACGTCAATTCTTGACATTTTTGGAAGTTGAACACTTGAACACTTCAACTCTGAGACTGAGATCAATGGACTCTTGTCCTATATGGGACTTTGTATATTTGTATGAAATATTAATGTATTTGATGAAATATTAGGTACGTACCTTTTGTGATTTATCTTTACCTGATTGAGATATATTCCTTTGTTATTAGTGTAACTTCATTTTTGGCTCCACCTCTTGCCCATTCATTGTACTGTGGTAAGTGTGTTAGTGATAGGATAAAGGCAGGAAGTTGGGCCTTCGGGGGAAGAGGGGTCCTATCGAGAAGCGGGAGCGGTACAGTCTTTTGACCATACAGACATACAGACATACAGGCATATATATGTAAAGTAATCTATGATCTAAGTTGATTGGAGAATCATTTTTTGTTAGATATAAGAAGAATAAACCTTTTTGTTGCACCATATCCCTGGATCTCATTGAATGTTTTTGCCGTTTGGGAACTTCAAATGTGGACTGTATGTGTCCGAAACAACCCCGCTTCAGGCTTGGGCAGTGGCTGTGGTCAATTGGTAAGGAAGCCACTACAAGGCTGAATGAACTGTTTCGCTGCCAAACAAGGCTCCGCTGATAGCCAGGTGTAGCAGTGGTAAGATGTTGGGACTCTGCTGTTGGGACAGCTTTATGTAGGCCCTAACTGTCACGTGTGCTCCCTCTCTGGCCCTCTAGGTCACTCGTTATGGCGCACACCTGTCACCATCGTTACGCGCACCTGCACGTCTTCAGACTCACTTGGACTCCATCACCTCCCTGATTACCTTCCCTATATATGTCACTCCCTTTGGTTCCTTCCCCAGGCGTCGTTGTTCCTGTCAGTGTTGTGTCTGTGCGTTGTTTGTGTTTTCTTGTTTTGTATTAAGTTACGTTTATTTATTAAAACACTCACTCCCTGAACTTGCTTCCCGACTCTCAGCGCAAATCGTTACGCTAACAGTTTCTGGGCACCGTTTGTCACCGTTATAGTGCAAGAAACGTATTGTTTAGTGTTGTGTTGTTTATTGGCTTTGCTGGCACGCATCCCACTTTCTTTTTTTGTTTGTTGCCCCACCAAGATTTACATGCTAAAATCGCCTCTGTGTGTATGTGTGTGTGTGTGCATTGTCTGTGTGTGCACATAAGGATACACTGCAAAGGGGAGAGTCTGACGTCGTCTCCAGGCATGGTGGTGATATTGAGACGGACAGCGCTGGGGAACTGACTCATCAACTGGTTCTGGAAGTCTTCTCTACGCTCGTACTCCTTCCCCCGGTGGATAAACACCTTGTTCTGAGGTTATAAACAGTTACACACAGTCATAAGGCGGTTATGAACAGTCATAAACTCTACATAAGACTGCATTCTTTTTTTATTTTATTTTTTAAATGTTGATATTGCTTCCTCTTGTGGATTGACAATCTGTTGTTTACTTAGTAAGTGCAATAAACCACGAGTGACCAACCCAAAATCATGTAGATAGAAGCTCTTTCACATTTCCTTTGGAGCTAAAACTAGACATTGTGAATACAAGGTTAGGCAGATGCTTAGACATACCCTGAGGAAGGGAGGGTAACCCTGTCCGTAGTAGCCCACAGCAAAGTAGTCTGGCTTGGGCCTCAGGATCGTCATAATGTTCTCATAGAACCTAGCCTGCTGCTTCTGCAGAGAGAGAGGGGAGGGGGGGGGGGGGGTAGAGAGGTAGAGGAGAGGGAGAGAGATGAAAGGTTAGGGAGAGAGCAAGAGAGAGAGGATGTTGGGGGAAATAGAGATAGTAGAGGTGGGAGAGATAGATGTGGGAGAGAGGGTTAGGGGGTAGGGTGGAGAGGGGAAGAGAGAAAGACAGACAGAGAGTGTGTGGGAGAAAGAGACAGACAGAGAGTGTGTGGGAGAAACAGGCAGACAGAGAGTGTGTGGGAGAAACAGACAGACAGAGAGTGTGTGGGAGGAGAAACAGACAGACAGAGAGTGTGTGGGAGGAGAAACAGACAGACAGAGAGTGTGTGGGAGAAACAGGCAGACAGAGAGTGTGTGGGAGAAACAGACAGACAGAGAGTGTGTGGGAGAAACAGGCAGACAGAGAGTGTGTGGGAGAAACAGACAGACAGAGAGTGTGTGGGAGGAAAAACAGACAGACAGAGAGTGTGTGGGAGGAGAAACAGACAGACAGAGAGTGTGTGGGAGAAACAGGCAGACAGAGAGTGTGTGGGAGGAGAAACAGACAGACAGAGAGTGTGTGGGAGAAACAGGCAGACAGAGAGTGTGTGGGAGAAACAGACAGACAGAGAGTGTGTGGGAGAAACAGGCAGACAGAGAGTGTGTGGGAGAAACAGACAGACAGAGAGTGTGTGGGAGAAACAGGCAGACAGAGAGTGTGTGGGAGAAACAGGTAGACAGAGAGTGTGTGGGAGAAACAGACAGACAGAGAGTGTGTGGGAGAAACAGACAGACAGAGAGTGTGTGGTAGGAGAAACAGACAGACAGAGAGTGTGTGGGAGAAACAGACAGACAGAGAGTGTGTGGGAGGAGAAACAAACAGACAGAGAGTGTGTGGGAGAAACAGACAGACAGAGAGTGTGTGGGAGGAGAAAACAGACAGACAGAGAGTGTGTGGGAAGAGAAACAGACAGACAGAGAGTGTGTGGGAGGAGAAACAGACAGACAGAGAGTGTGTGGGAGGAGAAACAGACAGACAGAGAGTGTGTGGGAGGAGAAAACAGACATACAGAGAGTGTGTGGGAGGAGAAACAGACAGACAGAGAGTGTGTGGGAGGAGAAACAGACAGACAGAGAGTGTGTGGGAGGAGAAAACAGACAGACAGAGAGTGTGTGGGAGAAGAAACAGACAGACAGAGAATGTGTGGGAGGAGAAAACAGACAGACAGAGAGTGTGTGGGAGGAGAAAACAGACAGACAGAGAGTGTATGGGAGGAGAAACAGACAGACAGAGAGTGTGTGGGAGGAGAAAACAGACAGACAGAGAGTGTGTGGGAGGAGAAACAGACAGACAGAGAGTGTGTGGGAGGAGAAACAGACAGACCGAGAGTGTGTGGGAGGAGAAAACAGACAGACAGAGAGTGTGTGGGAGGAGAAACAGACAGACAGAGAGTGTGTGGGAGGAGAAAACAGACAGACAGAGAGTGTGTGGGAGAAACAGACAGACAGAGAGTGTGTGGGAGGAGAAAACAGACAGACAGAGAGTGTATGGGAGGAGAAACAGACAGACAGAGAGTGTGTGGGAGGAGAAACAGACAGACAGAGAGTGTGTGGGAGGAGAAACAGACAGACAGAGAGTGTGTGGGAGGAGAAAACAGACAGACAGAGAGTGTGTGGGAGGAGAAACAGACAGACAGAGAGTGTGTGGGAGGAGAAACAGACAGACAGAGAGTGTGTGGGAGGAGAAACAGACAGACAGAGAGTGTGTGGGAGGAGAAAACAGACAGACAGAGAGTGTGTGGGAGGAGAAACAGACAGACAGAGAGTGTGTGGGAGGAGAAACAGACAGACAGAGAGTGTGTGGGAGGAGAAAACAGACAGACAGAGAGTGTGTGGGAGAAACAGACAGACAGAGCGTGTGTGGGAGAAACAGACAGACAGATGAAGATAGAGATAGGATAAAGCTACAACACGACATATGACACACCCTGCAGAGTCTTGTTTTTCAACGCTGAAATACAGGACAAAAGATAAAAGGACAAAATCCAAGGGCAGAATCTATCATATTTATTGCACAACAACAAATTTCAGAGGAGCAGAGAAGACTGTCTCTCAGGCGACAAAGGGGACGGATGGAGAAATACTATACATGCTATTTTTAGTTTGAGAGAGTGAGACTCTTGGGAGGCGAGAGAGGAGAAAAACGACGAGAGGAGAAGCGGAGGAGAGGAGCGCATTGAACAGTCACTCCAAATGTGATGTACTTTCGGGATGAAGGAGAGGAGAAGTCGAGAGAAAGCGAGAGGAGTAGAGGAAAGTTCTCAGGGGTCCCTGTGAAGGGTGTTAGAAATCAAGAAGAAACGCTAATGAAGGCAGCTTGCAGACAGAACATATTCATATATGGAATAGGACGCAACAGTGTGTTGTGTGTGTCTTACCAGACTCTGGCTGAGCAGCTCGTATTCAAACACTTCCATCTCATACTGGTCAGCCAGCTCCTTACACAGAGTTATAGCTTCCTCCCACATCTACACAACACAGAGAGACGAACGATTACCAATACACCCATGGAGAGAAGAGAGGTTCTTCAAAATAAACAACTCCAACACTTCTACAGAGAGCAGAGAGTACGTAATATATCAAGATCACCGACTCCGCAACAGAGAGCACAGAGACTCTGTCCAACTTCAATACATCTATCTATCCAGCAAAGACACTACACAGAATCAAGATAGCCGACTCTGCTCCTGACCTTGCCCTTGTCGAAGTACCCGATGATGGTTTCATAGAGATTCTCCTTCTGCTGGCGCTGTGTCTGACAGCTACGCACCTCAAACTGGGGACTGCACTGGTCCTCTGACCACTGAGAGGGGAAGGGGAGAGGGAGACGTAGGAGGGATTTAGGGAGGGATGGAGGGGGGAGAGACAGAGAAAGAGAGGGGGCAGAGATTAAACAATCAGAGCGGAAGGACATGCAATAAACAGGATTGTGAAGGCTACAGGGCAAGGGTCCCCAATTACATTCAGCCACAGGATGTTTTTTTTCTTGAGTGGATGGTCAGGGGGTCGGAGCATAGTTCTATAAATCATTTGTAGACTGCAAATTGACCGCAAGAAGCTCAAACAGATATACAGTGGTTCTTCCTTCAAAAGCTGCGGTGTACTGCAGCACAGCTTGCAGGGTGCCGCTGAATTCTATGGCACGTTATTTCATTTTTTAATTGTTTTTATTTATTTCACCTTTATTTAACCAGGTAGGCCAGTTGAGAACAAGTTCTCATTTACAACTGCGATCTGGCCAAGATAAAGCAAAGCAGTGTGACACAGACAACAACACAGAGTTACACATGGAGTAAACAATAAACAAGCCAATAACACAATAAACAAGTCAATGAAAAGACCTTGTTGCCAGAATGACGCAATTTATCACAATATGCCACCATCTACCACAAACGGTCGCGGCATAAGCTCAAAACTTTTAAAGGATGAACCACTGTAGTATTTCACTAAAACCGAATCATTTAAACATTGATTACACTGGGATACATTAACATATGCCTCTATATTAATGCGTGGGGATACTTGGGAATTGATTTCCTAAATTAAAATCACTTTAAGCTACGTTCTTGGTGATTTTACAGTCCTTTATGTCCTTTACAGTCCTTTTTTTGTGCTCAGAGGACCAAATAACATTACAAGTGAATGTCAATGTGTGTGTGTGTGTTCGTGTGTTGGTGGGTGGGTGTGTGCACGCGCGTGTCTGTTTTTGTGTACCTTGAGCAGGCGAGAGTGAAGCAACAGGGTGTATGCAGCCTCTGTGTAGTTTTCCACAGCCATGTGAAGGTCTCTCAGCTTGTAGAGGTATCTGTAACACACACACACACACACACACACACACACACACACACACACACACACACACACACACACACACACACACACACACACACAGGTTAATACACATCAAACTGTAATGCATACCATTGTCCACTAGATGTCCCTGTTGTCTAGACAACTCAGTGACCGGACCAACATTCTGTGATACACGTAGCCAATCTGTTACGTGATCGTGATGGCTTGACCTGTACACATCACAGTCTGACGTGAACACTGTGGAACTTAGTGGACATGAGTCTGCCCTTGCTATGCAGCTTGCCTCAACCCTAGGTCTCCCTTTCACCTCTCTCTCTCTTTCTATTTATCTTCCTTTTTTTCTGTGTTCTCTCTGCCCTCTCTTTTCCTCTTCCTATTCTCTCTGTCTCTCTGTGTCTTTCTCTGTCTCTCTTTGTGTTTCCCTCTTTGTCGCTCTCTGTGTCTCTCTATGTGTCTCTCTCTGTGTGTCTCTCTCTGTGTCTCTCTCTGTGTCTCTCTCTGTCTCTCTCTGTGTCTCTCTCTGTCTCTCTCTGTGTGTCTTTCTCTGTGTCTCTCTGTGTGTGTGTCTCTCTCTCTCCATCTCCCTCTGTTATTTCTAACCCTCCCTGTCACCCATTCTCAGCAGATATATTGGTACCTATTTCAGATTCTGTCAAATGTGACATTTTAAGGGTTTTTAACATTCTAGGTTTCCAACAGAGAAAAGCAGTGTATCTTTCACTAGCTTGACTTTCATTTCCTCCTACATCTGTTTAATACAGTGCATTCAGAAAGAATTCAGACCCCTTGAATTTTTCCACATTTTGTTACATTATAGCCTTATTCAAATATGGATTAAATGGTTTCTTCCCTGACCCATCTACACACAATACCCCATAATGAAAAAGCAAAAGCAGGTTTTTAGAGATTTTTGCTAATTTATACCCCCCCCAACCTCTCCACAATGGCCAAGACCAGAGAGCTGTGTAAGGACATCAGTGAATAAATTGTAGACCTGCACAAGGCTGGGATGGGCTACAGGACAATAGGCAAGCAGTGTGAGAAGGCAACAACTGTTGGAGCAATTATTAGAAAATGGAAGAAGTTCAAGATGACGGTCAATCACCCTCGGTCTGGGGCTCCATGCAAGATCTCACCTCATGGGGCATCAATGATCATGAGGAAGGTGAGGGATCAGCCCAGAACTACACGGCAGGACCTGGTCAATGACCTGAAGAGAGCTGGGACCACAGTCTCAAAGAAAACCATTAGTAACACACTACGCCGTCATGGATTAAAATCCTACAGCGCACGCAAGGTCCCCCTGCTCAAGCCAGCGCATGTCCAGGCCCGTCTGAAGTTTGCCAATGACCATCTGGATGATCCAGAGGAGGAATGGGAGAAGGTCATGTGGTCTGATGAGACAAAAATAGAGCATTTTGGTCTAAACTCCACTCGCCGTGTTTAGAGGAAGAAGAAGGATGAGTACAACCCTAAGAACACCATCCCAACCGTGAAGCATGGAGGTGGAAACATCATTCTTTGGGGATGCTTTTCTGCAAAGGGGACAGGACAACTGCACCGTATTGAGGGGAGGATGGATGGGGCCATGTATCGCGAGATCTTGGCCAACAACCTCCTTCCCTCAGTAAGAGCATTGAAGATGGGTCGTGGCTGGGTCTTTCAGCATGACAACGACCCAAAACACACAGCCAGGGCAACTAAGGAGTAGCTCCGTAAGAAGCATCTCAAGGTCGTGGAGTGGCCTAGCCAGTCTCCAGACCTGAACCCAATAGAAAATCTTTGGAGGGAGCTGAAAGTCCGTATTGCCCAGCAACAGCCCCGAAACCTAAAGGTCTGTTTGGAGGAGTGGGACAAAATCCCTGCTGCAGTGTGTGCAAACCTGGTCAAGAACTACAGGAAGCATATGATCTCTAAAATTGCAAACAAAGGTTTCTGTCCCAAATATTAAGTTCTGCGTTTCTGATGTATCAAATACTTATGTCATGCAATAAAATGCAAATTAATCACTTACAAATCATACAATGTGATTTTCTGGATTTTTGTTTTAGATTCCGTCTCTCACAGTTGAAGTGTACCTATGATAAAAAAATACAGACCTCTACATGCTTTGTAAGTAGGAAAACCTGCAAAATCAGCAGTGTATCAAATACTTGTTCTCCCCACTGTAAGTATTCAGGCACTTTACTCAGTACTTTGTTTAAGCACCTTTGGCAGTGTTTACAGCCTTGAATCTTCTTGGGTATGGTGATACAAGCTTGGCACAACTGTATTTAGGAAGTTTCTTCCATTCTTCTCTGCCATCCTCTCAAGCTCTGTCAGGTTGGATGGGGAGCGTCGCTGAACAGACATTTTTTGGTCTCTCCAGAGATGTTTGATCGGGGTTCAAATCTGGGCTCTGGCTGGGCCACTCAAGGACATTCAGAGACTTGTCCCGAAGCCACTCCTGCATTGTTTTGGCTGTGTGCTTAGGTTCGTTGTCCTGTTAGAAGGTGAACCTTCGCCCCCAGTCTGAGGTATTGAGCGCTCTGGAGCAGGTTTTCATCAAGGATCTCGCTGTACTTTGCTCTCTTAATCTTTCCCTCTATCCTGGCTAGTCGGATTAACTAGTCACGGAAAAACATTCCCACAGCTTGATTCTATTACCAATTTGCTTCACCATAGGGATGGTGACAGGTTTCAATCTTGGTTTCATCAGAGCAGAGAATCTTGTTTGTCATGGTCTGAGAGTCTTTAGGTGCCTTTTGGCAAACTCCAAGCGGGTTGTCATGTACCTTTTACTGAGGAGTGTCTTCCATCTGGCCACTCTACCATAAAGGCCTGATTGGTAGTGTGCTGCAAAGATGTTTGTCCTTCTGGAAGGTTCTCCCATCTCCACAGAGGTACTCTGGAGTTTTGTCAGATTGACTATCGGGTTCTTGGTCACCTCCCTGACCAAGGCCCTTCTCCTCAGATTGCTCAGTTTGCCAGGGTGGCCAGCTCTAGGAAGAGTCTTGGTGGTTCCAAACTTCTTCCATTTAAGAATGATGGAGGTCACTGTGTTCTTGGGGACCTTCAATACTGTAGACATTTTTTGGTACCCTTCCCCAGATCTGTGCCTCGACACAATCCTGTGTTGGACCTCTACGGACAATTTCTTCGACCTCATGGCTTGGTTTTTGCTCTGACATGCATTGCAAACTGTGGGACCCTATATAGACAGGTGTGTGCCTTTCCAAATCATGTCCAATCAACTGAATTGACCACAGATGGACTCCAATCAAGCTCCAATCAATACATCTCAAGGTTGATCAATGGAAACAGGATGCACCTGACCTCAATTTCAAGTCTCATAGCAAAGGATCTGAATACTTAAATAAGGTTTGGTTTTCTATACATTTGTTTTTTTATACATTTGCAAAAAATTCTAAAAACCTGTTTTGACTTTGTCATTATGGGGTACTGTGTGTAGATTGATGACGAAAAAAATGTATTCAATCAATTTTATAATAAGGCTGAAATGTAAACAAAATGTTTAAAAGGGAAGGGGTCTGAATACTTTCCGAATACACAGTACATTCCTCCCTTTGGAATACGCCTTCCTCTTTATCATCACCTCTTTTAGTTGTTTGATTAACCTCTCTCCTCTCACATTCTGTCTCTCTGTCCTTCACTTTCTCTCAATCTCTCCCATCTCCCCTCACTGTCCCTCCATCCCTCTTTCAGTTCAATACCCCTCACACTCCCTATTTCCATCTTTCTCTTTCTCCATCTCTCTCTCTCTTTCTCTCTCTCTTTCTAGCTCCCTCTCGCTCACTCCCTCTCTCCCTCTCTCTCACTCACTCACTCACTCCCTCCCCCTCCCTCTCTCTCCTCCCCTCTTTCTCTCTCTCCCACTCAGTCTCTCCCTCTCTCTCTCCCTCTCTCCATCCCTCCCTCTCTCTCCATCCCTCTCTCTCTCTCCATCCCTCCCTCTCTCTCCATCCTCCCTCTCTCTCCATCCCTCCCTCTCTCCATCCTCCCTCCCTCCCTCTCTCCCTCTCTCCATCCCTCCCTCTCTCTCCATCCCTCTCTCTCTCTCCAGCCCTCCCTCTCTCTCCATCCCTCCCTCCTCTCTCACATCCCTCCCTCCTCTCTCTCCCTCTCATCCATCCTCTCTCTCATCCCTCTCACTCTTCGCCAATCCCTCCTCTCTCTCTCCAGCCCTCCCTCTCTCTCCATCCTCCCTCTCGATCCCATCCCGCCACTCTCGCTCTCTCCTCTCATCCCATCCTCTCTCGCCTCCATCCCTCCCTCTCTCCTCCATCCGCCATCTCTCTACCATCCCTCCCTCTCGCACATACCCTCCTCCCTCCTCTCTCCCTCTCTCCATCCTCCCTCTCTCTCCATCCCTCTCTCTCTCTCCATCCCATCCCTCTCTCTCCATCCTCCCTCCTCTCTCTTCCCTCCCCTCCTCTCCATCCCTCTCTCCCTCCTCTCCTCTCTCTCCATCCCTCTCTCTCTCTCCATCCCTCCCTCTCTCTCCATCCCTCCCTCTCTCTCATCCCTCCCTCTCTCCATCCCTCCCTCCCTCTCTCTCTCCCTCTCTCCATCCCTCCCTCTCTCTCCATCCCTCTCTCTCTCTCCATCCCTTCCTCTCTCTCTCCCTCTCTCCATCCCTCCCTCTCTCTCCATCCCTCCCTCTCCCTCTCTCCATCCCTCCCTCTCTCTCCATCCCTCTCTCTCTCTCCATCCCTCCCTCTCTCTCCATCCCTCCCTCTCTCTCCATCCCTCCCTCTCTCCATCCCTCCCTCCCTCTCTCTCTCCCTCTCTCCATCCCTCCCTCTCTCTCCATCCCTCTCTCTCTCCATCCCTCCCTCTCTCTCTCCCTCTCTCCATCCCTCCCTCTCTCTCCATCCCTCCCTCTCTCTCCATCCATCCCTCTCTCTCTCTCCATCCCTCTCTCTCTCTCCTAAAATGAGTGCACATGTTGCTGTGAGTGGAGGGCCTGATCCTCTGGATTTTGACATTAATTCAGCAGGATTGAGATAATCCCTTGTCAGATTATACACACACATACGCACACACACACACACAGAGACACACGCGCACACACACACACACACACACACACACACACACACACACACACACACACACACACACACACACACACACACACACACACGGTCACATTCTCGCCCTCACCCAGTGAGTAATCCACTGTTATACACAGTCTAACCAGCTCATGTAGCCTACCCAGTCCAACACCACAGATAGTCATACATATACAGAAACACTATACCCAAACTCTCTAACGTTTGAAATATATATGAAAGTAGAGTGGTTGTGTAACTAGAGTTATGAAACATATTTACAATTGAAATGACAACATGTTATTGTTGCATAAAGTGTCACCTGATGTACATCCCTTCACGGTTGATGTCCTTGTAGAAATTCTGCAAAAACAACAGAGAGGAGTGTGAGACTTTGCTTGTTAGCATGGATATGTGTGTGGGGATAAACAGAGAGGGTGTGTGTGTGTGTCTCATCACCAGCACACACACAAACACACACACACGACGCACGCACACACACACCACGTTTCTTCTCTGGTGCTCAGAGAAGAAAGATCATTCATCATTTAGAGTCAGTAGCATAAGCTAATGATGTGCGCAGCTAGCATGCATGTCTGAGTGATCCAGATGCAGCCCTAGGATCTGTGTGTTAGCTAAAGCATGCTAATGTCAGTTAGCCTGAGGTAGCGATGATTAGCTTGCATATTGCATAGCATGCTAACGTCGTTAGCCTGATGTAGGGATGATTAGCTTGCATATTGCATAGCATGCTAATGTCAGTTAGCCTGAGGTAAGGATGATTAGCTTGCATATTGCATAGCATGCTAATGTAAGTTAGTCTGAGGTAAGGATGATTAGCTTGCGTTTAGCATAGCATGCTAATGTTAGTTAGCCTGAGGTAAGGATATTTAGATCAACAGATCGGTTTATTTTTCGGGGAGAAGGGTGTAGTATTGTGCTGAAAGTGAAACTGCAAGTCGCGGTTGATTTGCGTGAGGCGGGACAGGCTGATGACACATGAAACATGAAGGTGTGTGTGTACAGCAGTTGACGCCACAGCGTGCTAATCGTTGTGAAACCAGATATGCTGATGAAAGATGTAGCATTCTTCCCAATGTGGATCTTCCTGTCGTGGGCGTGGCGTACCAGGAGATTGACGGTGCAGCTCATGCGGTTGTTGCGGCTGTCGTCGCTCATCACCGTGCGGTAGTCAAGGAGACGCACCAGGAGTCCCTTCACCAAGTCAACGAAGTGCTCGACCTCTGGCCTTAACAAGGGATGCTCCACAGCACACTCCAACAGTCTGACAAACACACACACACACACACACACACACACACACACACACACACACACACACACACACACACACACACACACACACACACACACACACACACACACGTAAGCCAGAAAGCATGAGTGTTTGATAGAGTATAAGATTACAGATATTGCCTGTGATATTGATATTGATTAAAGGCCCCCACATGGTTTCCAGTAGCTCCATGTATCTCTCATCTCCTCCTCCTCCCTCCACCTCATGATCCAGCTTCAGAATGATCTCGTTTTCAAACTACAGACAGACAGAGGGAGAGAAGCGATAGAGAATGGGTAAGCCTCTCGGAAGCTGTAAAAGCCTGGGTGTGTGTGCACGCATGTGTGTGTGGTTGTGTGTGTGTGTGCCACTGTCACACCTTTTGGAAGTGCGCGGCGAGTTTGTGTTCACACTGCATCATGTCGAAGAAGATGGGGATGGTCGCTCGTCTCAGCTCTTCCTCAGGAATCAGAGTCATCTCCAAGATAGGACCCACCATCCCAGGGATAAAACAGATCTTATTCCCACCTACACACACACACGCACGCACACACACACACACACACACACACAAACAGTCTCAGAGTATATAACACCCACATTCATACATTCACACGCAATCACACACGCACACACACTTACCCAGTTTGTACCACATGTCCCGTATGGCAAAACCGATAAGTCTCCTCATGTCTCCATACCTGAAGATAAAAATAAATCAGCTTTGTTTTAGTACATTACTCGTTAATATTGCCAGAGGAGAAACAAAAGAGAAATTGTTTAAATTGAATTCACTTTGCCAGGATCTTGTTCCTCTTGGTTGGAGAGAAGTGCTGCAGTTGCAATGACTCTTGGGTAATGAATGCAACAGCCAAATGGAAGTAATTATTCCACAACTACAGAAAGAAAGAGAGAGAGGAGAGGGATACAAATAATGAGAATGTGTGTGTGTGTGTGTGTGAGAGAGAGAGAAGGAGAGAATGAGAGAATGAGTGTGGAGTGTTCATTTTCATAATTTTCACACATACAAACACAAAAACACACGCATACACACACTGACCTGCACTTCAAAGTCATTGTTGTTGAGGAATTTGAGGTTCATGGTGTCAGCGTAGGTGTTGATGGCTCGGAGGAACACCCTGACAGAGACGCAGCGTACAGTTTATGAGATGACAGCATGATATCTATCTCTACCTATATACTGTATCAGTACTGACATTGACGTGATATCAACAATACATGTTAACTGTATTGATATGTTATCAGTATTCATGCCATCTGATATCTATATCAATTGGACCTGATACGAAATATTAATGTAAATGATATCAATAATACAATATTGACACAGTATCCAAGCTATATGGATATCCATATATATGGGATATCCATATAGCTGAAGCAGGTACTGATAATACATGAGTAATTATTAAAATAATTCAAATTGTTGTGTAAAGGAACTAAACAACTTTACCATATTTAAATGTATCTAAGTTTAAAAAGTTCAAGTAAACTAGTTGACTATCTTCTTCATATTAGCCTTTCTCTTTCAAGCACAATCTATCTTTTTGATCCTGTAAAAGAACTGATTGCTCCCTCCATCAGACCTCTCTATCGTTTCTCTCTAGGAAACACTCTATCTCTTCATCCTTCCCTTATTAATCCGTGTCCACTCATCCTTATCTTCTCTCTCTCCATCTATCTCTTTCTCTTGTCCGCTCTCTCCCACCTTCTCTTTATCTCTCTCTCTCGCCCTCTCTCTCTGCACTGTGCTATCGGACATATCCTTGGCCTGTGGAAATCTCTCTGTCTCCCCCCCTCCCTAAGTATCTCAGGGCTAGTATCATCTTGTGTTATCTAAGGCCTTGTCTGGTCTCATAGGATAAACAGTCCCTTACAGCCTAGGGACATGACAAATCCTGTAGAAGCTACAGTCCACAGCAACAACACATCTGCTCACTGTGGACCTAATGTAACAGAATGGAATATCAGTTGCATTTTTGAAACTTTTTTGAGTAAATATCTTAAAACGTTGGTCCAGCGACCCCTGTTGTTAATGAGACAACGTCAGCCTCCAGTTCAGATACAACAGCCGACACGAGGTAAGACAAGATAAAACTAGCCAGTTTTAGAATGTTGTGTTGTACAACAGCTGACTAAAGACATGGCATTTAGATCAAGGAGACTAGGCATGCGATTGAGACAGTTTCCACGGTAACGGGGAATCTTAACATTGACGTGATGAAACTTTGAAACAAAGCTGCCACTACTCGTAGCAATGTGTTGCAGCAAACGATTGTCATAAAATACATGCACCAGAAACAGGGTACACTTTGTGACTGTGCAGCAAAATAGCTAGCTACAGTAGCTCTCTTCTTGGCTAGCTAACTAGCTGCTTGGCTGAACACGGAACGCTAGCGTAACGGTCTCTGACTGGCTAAATGGGTCCGTCTCGTCACAAGACCTTAGCTAAAGGTTTCACATGCCGAATCTTGGAAACTCCAGTTGACGACATGAGATGTTCTAAAACTAGACTGTTCAGATCAAACTAACTTTGTTCTAAAACTCCTTATGACCGTTGTGTCTCATCTTGTGTATCTGAACTGGGATTTAGGATGTAAATCCCAGTTCTGCCCTCTCCCAACTATGTGAGACTGCTGTTCATTGACTACAGCTCAGCATTCAACAGCATAGTGCCCTCCAAGCTCAGCACTAAGCTCAGGATCCTGGGACTAAACACCTCGCTCTGCAACTAGATCCTGGACTTTCTGACGTGCCGCCCCCAGGTGGTGAGGGTAGGCAACAACACATCCGCCATGCTGACACTCAACACCGGGGGCCCTCAGGGTTGCGTGTTTAGTCCCCTCCTGTACTCCCTGATCAACCACGACTGCAACACCATCATTAAGTTTACTGATGACATGACGGTGGTAGGCCTGATAACCGTCGACAATGAAACAGCCTATAGGGAGGAGGTCAGTGATACCAACTTTTCCCTCAACGTCAGCAAAACAAAGGAGCTGATCATGGACTACAGGAAAAGAAGGGCCGAGCTCACCCCCTACCACATCGACGGGGCTGTAGTGGAGCTGGTCGTGAGCTTCAAGTTCCTCTGTGTCCACATCACTAAGCAATTCACATGGTCCACACACACCAACACAGTCATGAAGAAGGCACAATAACGCCTCTTCCCCATAAGGAGGCTGAAAAGATTGACTGGCTGCATCACCTCTTGGCAACTGCTTGGCATCCAACCACAAGGCGCTACAGAGGGTGGTGTGGACGGCCCTGCCATCCAAGACCTCCAAACCATGTGGTATCAGAGAAAGGCACAGAAAATTGTCAAAGACCCCAGCCATTCAAGCCATAGACTGTACACTCTGCAACCGCACGGCAAGCGGTACCAGAACGCCAAGTCTGGGACCAAAAGGCTTCCAGAACAGCTTTTAGCCCCAAGTCATAAGACTGCTGAACAGTTAATCAAATTACTATTTGCATTGATCCTTTTTTGCACTGGCTCTCATACACTGACTCTATGTACACTCACTGGACTCTACCCACACACACACACACACACACACACACACACACACACACACACACACACACACACACACACACACACACACACACACACACACACCACATACTGTACGCTCACACACACAAAAAACACACATACACACACACAAACACACGCATGCATATTGACACCACAGACACACACATGCACACACATACACACTCATCACATACGCTGTTGCTAATGTGTTTATTATCTATCCTGATTGCCTAGTCACTTTTACCCATAACTACATGTACATACTACCTCAACTACCTCATACCCCTGCACATTGACTCGGTACTGGTACTCCTTGTATACAGCCTTGTTATTGTTTTTTATTGTGTAACTATTAAACATGTTTTGTTGCTAATTTTCTTACTTTTTAACTCTGCATTGTTGGGAAAGGGCTCGTAGTAAGTCAGCATTTCACGGTAAAGTCTACTATAACTGTTGTATTTAGCACATGTGACAAATACATTTGATTTGACTTGATTACCATTGACCTACCGCTACTTGATTGCATCAACTTGAGCCAGCATGCGAGAGCACTAGTCTGTACCCAGCTACTTGGTCATTTGAGTCAGAAAATGGCACTCTTTGTACTGAAACACCAAATATCTTCCTAACACCGCAGCAATAGAAATCAGAGTACACTAGAGTGTGAGAATGTTCTTATTATTTTGTTTTGATGTTCATTATCCATCTGCTTCGTGCTCCTTAGCTGTGTCTCCAGCTACTACGCTACATTGCTCCTCTACACTACAGCTGTTTGTACAGTCTCTGTTCTGCACCATAATCACAATGTTACCATTGTCAGAAATAAGTCAGATTTGTGAGACTACATCTGGTGAGACTACATCTTGTGTGTGTGTGTGTGTGTGTGTGTGTGTGTAGTACCTGTTCTGCACCATGATCATGGCCATCCAGTCCGAGGGATAGACGTGCTTCCCAATCAGTTCCTTGAACAGTAGGAACGTCTCCATCAGGAAGTCCTGCAACAACACAGAGAGTGTGTGAGTGTGGATGTGTGGATTTATGCAGGCATTCATGCGTGCTTGTGTGGGTGTGTGTGTGTGTGTATGTGTGCATGCTTGTGTACATTTGTGTGTGTGTGTATATGTGTGCGTGCATGTGTGTGTGTGTGTGCAACTGTGTGTGTGACGTCTCACCACTAGGTCAGTGGTGCCTGAGAAGGTCTCTAGGTAGCTGGAGTAGTGGCTGTCATCCATCTGACTCAGAGTGGCCGTCATACAGGCCACCACCCTGGACTGAGAGAGAAAGAGAGAGAGAGAGAGAGCGAGAGAGAGGAAAGAGAGGGAAGAAAGAAGAGGGAAAGAGAGAGAGAGGAGAAAGATGGAGAAGAAAGAAGAGAGAGAGGAAAGAGAGAGAGAGAGAGAGGAAAGAGAGGGAAGAAAGAAGAGGGAAAGAGAGAGAGAGGAGAAAGATGGAGAAGAAAGAAGAGAGAGAGAGAGGAAAGAGAGAGGAAAGAGAGAGAAGAGAGAAGAGAGAGAGAAAGTAATGAATTACACATCCACTGTCAGTCAGCATTAATCATGACTTAAACATATTCCCACAAATCTAATGTAGATTGATTATATTGTATCTAAATGGTCTTTATGTAAAAGTGGATTAAAAAAATGAGACTTTAATTTTCTCAATTTGAATTACATTTGACAAAAACTCATATACACGACCAAAAGTATGTAGACACCTGCTCGTCAAACATCTCATTCCAAAATCATGGAGATTAATATGGAGTTGGTCCCCCCTTTGCTGCTACAACAGCCTCCCCTCTTCTGGGAAGGCTTTCCACTAGATGTTGGAACATTGCTGCGGGGACTTGATTCCATTCAGCCGTAAGAGCATTAGTGAGGTCGGGCACTGATTTGGGGTGATTAGGCCTGGGTCGCAGTCGGCTTTCCAATTCATTCCAAAGGTATTCGATGGGGTTGAGGTCAGGGCTCTGTGCAGGCCAGTCAAGTTCTTCCACACCGATCTTGACAAACCATTTCTGTATGGACCTCGCTTTGTGTATGGGGCATTGTCATGCTGAAACAGTAAAGGGCTTTCCCCAAAGTTGGAAGCACAGAATCGTCTAGAATGTCATTGTATGCTGTAGCATTAAGATTTCCCTTCACTGAAACTAAGGGGCCTAGCCCGAATCATGAAAAAAAGCCCCAGACCATTATTCCTCCTCTACCAAACTTTACAGTTGGCACTATGCATTTGGGCAGGTAACGTTTTCCTGCCATCCGTCAAACTCAAATTTGTCCGTCGTACTGCCAGATGGCGAAGCGTGATTCATCACTCCAGAGAACACGTTTCCACCGCTCCAGAGTCTTATGTCATCCATAGAACATTCTTCAAAGAGTCTTGACGCTCATCCAAGTGCTTCCAGGTGCTTTTTGGCAAACTTGAGTCGACTTCTTGGAGAAATGGGTCCCGTTATGTATGGCAAAAACCAAACACTGCATTCCACAGTAAGAACCTCATAGTAGCAGTGTGATGGTTTGGGGATGCTTTGCTGCCTCAGTGACTTGCCATCATTGAAGGAACCATGAATTCTGCTCTGTATCAGAGAATTCCAAAAGGGGAATGTCAGGCCATTCGTCCATGAGCTGAAGCCGGAGCGCATCTAGGTAAAAAAATGTATGTATCCCCAAAAACAAACGCAAAGTGATATGTGGTATTGGGACTTTTAGCTGGAAGGATCAAACTAATCGGAATGTTTAACAGTAACATAATTCTCCTATCTCCAATTTAAGATGGGTCTTCCCACTGGGCAAAAACTGGTTGAATCAACATTGTTTCCACGTAATTTCAACCAAATAATTCAATGTGACGACATTGAATCAACTTGGAAAACTTGGATTGATTGGATTTGCAAAAAGTCATCAACGTAATTGGAATTTTGTATTTTTCAAACCAAACGTTTAACTTAAATCCAATGACATGGTGAATCTGTTGGTTGGTTTGAATTTCGAATTCACATCAGTTGACAACTCAACCAAATGGAAATCAAAACTAGACGTTGAACCGACGTCTGTGCGCAGTGGGTTGCTGTAATGAGTCTGCACATAAAGGGTTAAACTCTCCACACCACAATCACATCAGAGAGAGGGGAGGAGCAAGGACAGGAGAACCTTTCTGATCATCCCTCAATCACTCCCTCTTCCACCCCCATCTCGCTCTCTTCAGTCACCTTTCCTCCTCCTCATATGTCCGTCTCTTTCCGCGCCTCTAGGTCCTCTCACCCTCTTTCCTCTCTCTGTCACTGTACCATCCTGCTTTCTGGACACATCTGCTCACCTCTTCTATCCCTCTCTCTCTCTCTCAATTTAATTCAATCCAAGGGGCTTTACAGGCACGGGAAACATATGTTTACATTGCCTAGGCAAGTGAAATGGATAAACAAAAGTGAAATAAAGAATAAAAAGTGAACAGTAAATATTACACTCACACAAGTTCCAAAAGAATAAAATACATTTCAAACGTCATATTATGTCTGTATACAATGTTGTAGTCATGTGCAAGTAGTTCAAGTACAAAAGGGAAAATAAATAAATATGGGTTGTATTTACAATGGTTGTTCACTGGTTACCCTTTTCTTGTGGCAACATGTCAGAAATCTTGCTGCTGTGATTGCACACTGTGGTATTTCACCCAATAGATAGGGGAGTTAATCAACATTTGATTTGTTTTCTAATTCTTTGTGGGTCTGTGTAATCTGAGGGAAATATGTGTCTCTAATATGGTCATATATTTGGCAGGAGGTTAGGAAGTGCAGCTCAGTTTCCACCTCATTTTGTGGGCAGTGTGCACATAGCCTGACTTCTCTTGAGAGCCAGGTCTGCCTTCGGCGGCCTTTCTCAATAGCAAGGCTATGCTCACTTCTCTCTCTTTACCTCTCTCTCTCAGTATACAGTACCCGCGGAAAGTATTCAGACCCCTTGTCTTTTTTCACATTTTATTACGTTACAGCTTTATTCTAAAATTGATTAAATAGCTTTTTTTCCCTCATCAATCTACACACAATACCCCAAAGACTTTTTTGGTACCCTTCCCCAGATCTGTGCCTTCACACAGTCCTGTCTCTGAGCTCTACAGACAATTCATTTGACCTCATGGCTTGGTTTTTGCTCTGACATGCACTGTCAACTGTGAGACCTTACATAGACAGGTGTGTGCCTTTCCAAATCATTTACCACAGGTGGACTCCAATCAAGTTGTAGAAACTTCTCAAGGATGATCAATGGAAACAGGATGCACCTGAGCTCAATTGCATGTCTCATAGCAAAGGGCCTGAGTACTTATGTAAATAAGGTATTTCTGTTTTTTATTTTTAACACATTTGCAAAAAGCTTTTTCGCTTCGTCATTATGGGATAATGTGTGATGATTGCTGAGGATTCTTATTTATTTAATACATTTTAGAATAAGGCTGTAACGTAACAAAATGTGGAAAAAGTCAAGGGATCTGAATACTTTATATACTGTATATATATATATATATATATACCTGTCTCTATGTATCTGTCTTTATGTCTATCTCTGGTTGGTAGTGACGGAGTGAGATGGGATGGGGCCTGAAAGATGAGAGAGGGGGAGCGAAGGAGTGATAGATGATGGATGATATTTTCAGACGGAGAGATTAAAAAAAAGAAAAAAAAGAAATGGGAATGTGTGTGTGTGTGCACTTGCATGCATGCATAAACACATACACACATATAAAAACGCGAACGTACCTCAGGAGGTTGGTGGAACTTTAATTGGGGAGAACGGTCTTGTGGTAATGGCTGGAGCGGAATTGTTGTGGAATGGTATCAAATGCATCAAACACATGGTTTCCAAGTGTTTGATGCCATTCCATTTGCTCCACTCCGGCCATTACTATGAGCCGTTCTCCCCTTAGCAGCCTCCTGTGGAACACACACACACACACACACACACGCACACACACACACACACACACGCAGACACATTTATATTCCACTGCTGGAAGCACATTGTTCTCTCATATCTCAGCCAGATCACTCAAGATTGACTTTGAAATTGGATGTCTGTCCATGTCCTGAGGACATCGGGAAATGCCTTCAAAAACTAGGGTGAACAGTAAACGCTTTTACCATCAAATAGGCTTGGGTTTTCCTAGGGTGTTGTAGAAGTGGGTGGTGGATGAGTGTAATCCGATGACTTTGGATCCAAAGGTTGTTTGTTCAATCCCAGTGGTAAACACTCATTTAAAATGTTTGTTTTAACCCTAACCCAAACCTTAATCCCATGACTCCTGTTCCGAAGGTCGCGCATTCCATCCCAAAGGTAGACACAATCATTTTTTTGCCCTATCACAAACCTTAAACCTTAACGTCCAAATTTGACGTTTGGAGAAATGTGGATAAACGTACGACTCTGAAGCCAAATTGGTAAAACCGTGAGATGTTGTTGTATATCAACCCTGAAAGTGGAAACGCCTGGAGGGCTACCCTTTAGCAATCACCACAGGAGCATTGCATTCTCTCTGAACGCTCCACTGCTCCACAGCACACTCCAACAAACACACACACACACACACACACACACACACACACACACACACACACACACACACACACACACACACACACACACACACACACACACACACACACACACACATAAAGCCTAATCATCGTTAAACACCCCAAAAAATGCAGGCACACATTCAGACCAGCCAGGTCGCTCCAGATCCCCTGCGAAATTAGACATCCGTCGAGGTAAGCATGACGTAAGGATATGGCGTCAAACCCGGCCACTAGGGGCAACGGTGAGCGCTAATAATAGTGTTTAACAAGATTTTTTGACTACCTCATCTCTGTAACCTGCACATACAGTTATCTGTAAGGTCCATCAGTCAGGCAGTGAATTTCAAACACAAATTCAACCACAAAGACCAGGGAGGTTTTCCTATGCCTCGCAAAGAAGGGCACCTATTGGTAGATGGATAAAACAAAGAAAGCAGACATTGAATATCCCTTTGAGCATGGAGAAGTTATTGATTACACGCTGGATGGTGTATCAATACATCCAGTCACTACAAAGATACAGACCTCCTTCCTAATTCAGTTGCCGGAGAGGAAGGAAACCTCTCAGGGATTTCACCATGAGGCCAATAGTGACTTTAAAACAGTTACAGAGTTAAGGCTGTGATAGGATAAAACTGAGGATAACAATATTCCAAAATATTGTTTGCAACAAGGCACTAAAGTAATACTGCAAAAAATGTGGCAAAGAAATTAACTTTTCATCCTGAATACCAAGCATATTGTTTGGGGCAAATCCAACACAGAACATCCACACTTCATACATTCAAGCACGGTTATGCTTGTAATCGTTAAGGACTGGGGAGTTTTTCAGGATAAAAAAGAAACGGAATGGAGTTAAGCACAGGCAAAATCCAAGAGGATTACCTGGTTCCACCAGACAATGTGAGATGAATTCACCTTTCAGCAGGACAATAACCTAAAACACAAGGCCAAATCTACACTGGAGTTCCTTACCAAGAATACAGTGAATGTTCCTAAATGGCCGAGTTACAGTTGTGAGTTAAATCTACATGAAAATCTATGGCAAGACCAGAAAATGATTGTCTAGCAATGATCAAAAACCAATCTGACAGAACTTGAAGAATTTTGAAAAGAATAATGGGCAAATGTTGCACAATCCAGGTGTGTAAATCTCTTAGAGACGTACCTAGAAAGACTCCAATAGTGCATCTACAAAGTATTAACTCAGGCATGTGAATACTTATGTAAATGTGATATTTCTGTATTTAATTTTAAATACATTTGTAAAACATTTTAAAACATGTTTTTGCTTTGTCATTTGGAGGTATTGTGTGTAGATGGGTGAGAGAGAAACAAATATTTTGAATTCAGGCTGTAACACAACAAAATGTGGAATAAGTCAAGGGGTATGAATACTGTAGATAAGGCCAGCAAGATAGCATAGCTAGCTAAGGATAGCATGCTAACTAGCTACACTGACAGCTGGCAGTTCCCTATTTGTTTTCTCCACTCCACGTGGAAATCACCACGTCGTTCTATCCCACCCCAATTCGTGAATATGTATAAGTGGCCTGCGTCATTCTTCGGAGGTGGAACGTTAGCGAGTACTTACGCTCTAGGGCAGGAATTATTTTGAAATAGGGGTGGTATCACCCACTGGTGGGGGCCTTTAACCATTCAGAATTCAATGCCTAGAAATGTGACGTTTGGACGTCACATTTGGACGTCTGATTCTGCAGTGAGACTGTGAGAGCGTGTTGATTCAGACACACAGACTCAGACACGCAGAAAGACACACGCATATAGAAACAGACACACACACATTCAGACACGCTGACACACACACACACACACACACACACACACACACACACACACACACACACACACACACACACACACACACACACACACACACATTCAGACAGCGTCTCTGTGGGTAATGTTGGTTACATAAAGCTTTAATTAGGAAGTGATATTTCAGCTCTGTGAGCAACGTGCTGCTTATCCCTCTATCTCTCCCTGGTAGAACATGACACCAGACACCCTGTCAAGATCCAACCTCTTTCATCTCTTCCCCTCGTTTCTTCCATTGCGCCACCCCTCCCCAAACCCTCCCCTCCCCTCCTCTGTCTGAACTGAAAAAAAGGTTGTGTGCTCTGTGTGTTTACTGTGACACTGCTGCCAACCCGAATGCTTGATGTGTCCGGCACATAAGCGCGCACGCACAGACACACGTATACACGCACAGACACACGTATACACGCACAGACACACGTATACACGCACAGACACACGTATACATGCACAGACACACGTATACATGCACAGACACACGTATACACGCACAGACACACGTATACACGCACAGACACACGTATACACGCACAGACACACGTATACACGCACAGACAAAAAAAAGACACAAATGAATGCAAGCTCGCATACACACGGAACAGCAAACAACCAAACAAATCCTCCCCAAGACTCAACTTCAAACACTCAAATAACTCAGTTCAACTTCTAGAGCTCTCTCTCTCTTTCTCTCTGTCCTTCTCCCTCTCCGACAGTGTTCAAGTGAGAACGGCTGATTACTAATAGGATTATCAACAGGATAAACTACATGCACGCACACACACACACACACACACACACACACACACACACACACACACACACACACACACACACACACACACACACACACACACACACACACACACACACACACACACACACACACGTAACAGAGGCAGTGCGAGAGCACAAACAAACAAGTAGTGAGTTCACTACATATTGGCGGTCTATCCTAGATAGAGTTTGTGGGGGAGGGGGGTTGGGGCCAGCAGTTCATTGGCTTACTTCCCTGTAATTGGTAGTCTCTGAGAAATTAACACAGTCCTCAATCTCTTTACCCACCCTCCAAAACACACACACACACACACACACACACACACACACACACACACACACACACACACACACACACACACACACACACACACACACACACACACACACACACACACACACACACACACACACACACACACACACACAGAGCTCTAGTCCTGTCCAGGATCTTATGTAACTGCCAAGAGATTATTGAAAAAGCAGGACACAGATGCTCGGCTGGGGATTTTGCTCCCTCCTCTCTTTCTCATTCTCTTTCTCTCCATTCATCTGTCTGTCTCCATCCCCCTTACCCCCTTTCTCTTTTATAGAACTAAAATCAAAGACAGATTTCAGCAGGACAGCAGCCAGGTCGCTCAAGATCCATTTAGAAATCCGACATCGGTCAGGAGATGCCTTCAAAACCGGCCACTAGGGTCAACGGTGAGCTCTTTTACCATCAAGTAGGCTTGGGTTTCGCTAGGGCGCTGTGAACAAGGGCGG
Organism: Salmo trutta; assembly: GCF_901001165.1. NCBI lineage: Eukaryota > Metazoa > Chordata > Actinopteri > Salmoniformes > Salmonidae > Salmo > Salmo trutta. The sequence goes on from NC_042959.1 coordinate 34,454,015, forward strand.
CGGATGGGCATAAGCCACGAGCTCCGGCTCCGACGGTCGCGTGTATAATCCCAGTGTTAGGCACTTGTTTTATTTAAATAAATAATGCAGCCCTATCCTAAACCTTAACTTAACCATTCAGAATGGTGCCTAAACTTAACCTTGGAGTTGTTTTTGTTTGAACCCTATACCAAACCTTAACTCTTAACTTAACCTTTCGGAATCAGTGCCTAAACTTAACCAGCCGCAAAACGCCGGTGACAGCAGCAGCCGCAGCGGGAGGAGCATCCCAGGGTGTCCAAAACATCAACAAATTGGATGTTTAGAGCAACTTCTAAATTTAACATTTGGAGAAACGTGGACAAACGTCGGAATCTGGAGTCAATTTGGTCAAACCGTGAGTTCTTGTTGAGGACAGAACATTAATCTACACGATTTTGTCAGTAGAGAATAATGCATCTTAAGAAAAACAGATCCACACAAAATAATACAATTGCACCTAACGCCGACAGGCAGACAGACAGGCAGACAGAGAAACAGACAGGAGACATGAATACAGAGACCGAGACAAATGTGTGCACTTACAAAAAGAGAGAGAGACACACACAAATGTTATTTTAGACTGAGTCATGCAGCGAGATATGCAATCAACCACACCGCAGGACAGAAGAGGCCCTTCTTGTCATTCAATTATCTCTGCCACATTCTCTCTCTGCCACATTCTCTCTTTTTTCTCTCCTCTCTCCCTCACCTGGGTTTTTGTTGAATGAAGGAGGATGGGGGAGAGCTAGAGTGAGCCACAGGGAGAGAGTTAGCGAGGGATAGTGAGAGAGAGAGGGTTTGAGAGAGGCGGGTAGGATAGGAGCAGTGTAATCAGCTGGTGTGTTTGCATGTCAGAGAGCACTGATTAGACAGATCAATGACTTCACAGCTCAACGTCTCTCCGTCAGGTACAAAGAGGTCTATCAAGCCCTTTTTCTAACAACCCCGGCTAATGCCCTGAGATACTTAGCGAGGGAAGGAGGAAGGGAGTGATGGATGGGTGGGGGAGGAGAGGGGAATAAGGAAACGACAGGGAGAGAGTCTGAGATGAGAGAAATGGGAATAGAATTTAGACACATTAGCCTGACCCTTAAAATGACATCCCTCATCTCCACTCCTCCTTACCTCCTCCCTCCCTGTTTCCCTCTGTCCTCGTCTTGCAGTAATGTGCTCCTTTTCTCATCACAACATCCTCCAAATCAAATTACAGAGAGCTTAGAGAGAGAAAACACTCCTCGCCCTCCTCGCCGTGCAGGATGTGTGTGTGTGTTTGTCTACGTGTGAGATTCCTCTCGCACATAACATAAAGGTGAATTGCAATTATTGTGCATTGGGGGTGGTGGTGAATAAAAAATGTTAAACCTTTTTTTTTTATTTAACCTTGATTTTGACAGGGAAGTCATACTGAGACGAGTGTCTCTATTATATGTGAGTCCTGTATTAATACATCAAACACATACAATATACACAATTACTAAACATCTTAAGAATAAACAGACACATTTATCAACACAGACGTCTCCGATCATTGCTCTGAACTGACCAAGGTGGACCAGAACATATCATTTCAGAGAGCTCTGTAAGTTGTTCCACATAAAGGGCACAAAAAAAAACTAAAAGCAGATTTTTCCCAACTCTGTGGAGACCGAATGGACCTCCAGTGTTATTTTTTTATTTGACCTTTATTTACCTACACAAGTCAGTTAAGAACAAATTCTCATTTACAATGATGGCCTACCCCGGCCAAACACTAACCCGGACAACACTGGGCCAATTGTGCGCCACCCTATGGGACTCCCAATCACGGCCGGTTGCGATACAGCCTGGAATCAAACCAGGGTCTGTAGTGACGCCTCTAGCACTGAGATGCAGCTCCTTAGACCGCTGTGCCACTCCAAGCTTGAGACCGGGTTTTGTCATTTGTGAGTCTAAATGGAATGAATGACGAGAGATACATAGGAAGTTTCTGCATGAGTGCTTTGCAGATAAACACAAGAAAATGCTACTCTCTCCTTACGTACAAAGACGCCTAACCCACTTCTTGATACAAAACACAATGGTGAGTTCTATAAGCATCACAATGGAAAACAGCATCTAGTGGTTTAAGTGTAGATGCTGCTGCATGCAGATAGATAATATCACCATAATCTAAAATAGACATAAAAGTGGCTTGGACAATTTATTTTCTATTGACAAAAGTCAGCCGTAAAAGAAACCAACCTTGAACTTCAACTTTTTCACCAGCTCAGTGACATGTTTTTTAAATGACAGTTTGTCATCAAGCCAGATACCAAAATATGTGTACAATGGAACTCGCTCAATTTGTGTACCGTTCAAACTAGTCATTACAAATTCCTCTTGGGGCCACCCCTTCCCGTTCTTATCCTGGTAACGGGATTGCTTGACCAGATACATGGCGCGAAATTCAAAACAGCAAAAATCTAATCATTTCAATTTCTCAAACAATCAACTATTTTACACCAATTGAAAGATAAACATCTTAATCCAACCACATTGTCCGATTTCAAAGAGGCTTTACGGCGAAAGCATAAAGTTAGATTATGTTAGGAGAGTACATAGACAAAAAATTACACACAGCCATTTTCAATGCAAGGACAGGCGTTACCAAAAGCAGAAAACCAGCTAAAATGATGCACTGACCTTTGACAATCTTCATCAAATGACACTCCTAGGACATTATGTTAGACAATACATGCATTTTTTGTTCTATCGAGTTCATATTTATATCCAAAAACAGCATTTTACATCGGCGCATGACGTTCAGAAAATGTATCTCCCCCAAAACTGCCGGTGAATTTACAAAAATACTCATTATAAACGTTGATAAAATATTAAACTGTTATGCAAAGAATTATAGATTAACATCTCCTGAATGCAACCGCATTGACAGATTTCAAAATAACTTTACTGAAAAAGCACACTTTGCAATAATCTGAGTACTGCGCTCAGAAAAATACACTAGGCAATACAGATAGCCGCCATTTTATAGTCATCTAAATGCATAAATAACATTAGAAATATTCACTTACCTTTAATAATCTTCATCAGAAGGCACTTCCCGGAATCCCAGGTCCACAATAAATGTTGTTTTGTTCGATAAAGTTCATAATTTATGTCCAAATAACTCCATGTTGTTAGTGCATTCAGTAAGCTACTCAAAATGTAGGACGCGCGAGGAAAATGTCACGACGAAAAGTCAACAACAAAAAATCTATTTACGTTCGTTCAAACATGTCAAACGTTGTATAGCATCAATCTTTAGGGCCATTTTAACGTGAAACGTCAGTAATATTTCAACCGGACCATTCCTGTGTCTTGAAAAATGTTTTGGAACAGAGCTTCCTCTCTCGTGAATGCGCGCCAATTAAGTGATGTCCTTCCCTGGGTTACCAACTTCCCAGCCTTCTCATTCGGTCTCTGTTCATCATAAACGCCTCAAACAACTTTCTAAAGACTGTTGACATCTAGTGGAAGCCTTAGGAAGTGCAAAATGAATCCTTAGTCACTGTGTGTTCGATTGGCAATGACTTGAAAAAACTACAGGGACCAGATTTTAATTTCCTGCTTGTATTTTTCTCAGGTTTTTGCCTACCATATGAGTTCTGTTATAATTACAGACACCATTCAAACAGTTTTAGAAACTTCAGAGTGTTTTCTATCCAAATATACTAATAATATGCATATTCTAGTTTCTGGGCCAGAGTAGTAACCTGTTCAAATTGGGTACGTTATTCATCCGGCCGTAAAAATACTGCCCCCTAGCCTCAACAGGTTTTAAATCTGGGTTATGGGACCTAGAAAAAAGCATGTATTTTGTTTTGTTTGCATTTAGCCCTAACTTTACATCCAACAGTGACCTCTGCAGTGATTGAAAATCAGACTTAAAATGTGAAAAGGCTTGGCCAACCAAAGGAGCAATTGAATACTGTATCATCTGCACACAATTGATTTATTTTTTTTACAGCATTACCAATGTTATTTACATAGATTGTAACACTTACACAGACACACACACACGCACGCATGCACATACACACACACACACACACACACACACACAGTCTTCACACACACACACACACACAGTTATTCCCCTGCTCATCTCAGCAGAGATCAATTGAAACTCGACACAAGGTGAGTCGACAACTTTTATGTGTCGCATACATCACTGGTTATTTTTGGCAGGGGTCAGAACATTCAGATACACACTTTATCAGGGGACATCCGAGGGAACACACACACAGATTCATAACACCCCAATTTATCACTGATTATACAAGGGAATCTCCAAAAAGAGAAAGCCGTGAATAAAAACACACACAAAAACATTCACCATTCAACAATCAGAAAAACAAGTTGACTTCTCTCTTATGATCTCTCTTTTCTTTCCTCTCCATCCCTCTATCTCTTTCCATGTCACAAGAGAGGTCCCTCTCCTCTCTCTAGTGGATAAACTACTGATGTATGCATCTCTTGTATCAAACTCTTTTCACACGCTCCCTTCACAAGTCACCTCTCTCTAACTTGCACTTGTGAACACGAGAGACTGAGCGAGAGGAAGGGTGAGAAACAGAGAGAGGAGGGGGGAGAAAGAGCGAGGGGAGTCCTAAATAGCTTCTCAGACACTTTGAGACCCAGAAACAGAGAATAGTGAGAGAGGGAGAGCGAGAGAAGAGGGGAAAGAAAGGGGAGAAAGTGGGACAGTAAGACAAGCACAGACAGAAGGACATCAGTAATAGAGCATGTAACACATCAGACTGAAATACAGAGATATAGATATGGATAGATATAGTAAGATATAGAGAGATATAGATAGATATAGTAAGATATAGATAGATATACAGTGAGGGAAAAAAGTATTTCATCCTCTGCTGATTTTGTACGTTTGCCCACTGACAAAGAAATGATCAGTCTATAATTTTAATGGTAGGTTTATTTGAACAGTAAGAGACAGAATAACAACAAACAAATCCAGAAAAACGCATGTCAAAAATGTTATAAATTGATTTGCATTTTAATGAGGGAAATAAGTATTTGACCCCTCTGCAAAACATGACTTAGTACTTGGTGGCAAAACCCTTGTTGGCAATCACAGAGGTCAGACGTTTCTTGTAGTTGGGCAACAGGTTTGCACACATCTCAGGAGGGATTTTGTCCCACTCCTCTTTGCAGAGCTTCTCCAAGTCATTAAGGTTTCGAGGCTGACGTTTGGCAACTCGAACCTTCAGCTCCCTCCACAGATTTTCTATGGGATTACGGTCTGGAGACTGGCTAGGCCACTCCAGGACCTTAATGTGCTTCTTCTTGAGCCACTCCTTTGTTGTCTTGGCCGTGTGTTTTGGGTCATTGTCATGCTGGAATACCCATCCACGACCCATTTTCAATGCCCTGGCTCAGGGAAGGAGGTTCTCACCCAAGATTTGACAGTACATGGCCCCGTCCATCGTCCCTTTGATGCGGTGAAGTTGTCCTGTCCCCTTAGCAGAAAAGCACCCCCAAAGCATAATGTTTCCACCTCCATGTTTGACGGTGGGGATGGTGTTCTTGGGGTCATAGGCAGCCTTCCTCCTCCTCCAAACACGGCGAGTTGAGTTGATGCCAAAGAGCTCCATTTCGGTCTCATCTGACCACAACACTTTCACCCAGTTGTCCTCTGAATCATTCAGATGTTCATTGGCAAACTTCAGACGGGCATGTATATGTGCTTTCTCGAGCAGGGGGACCTTGCGGGCGCTGCAGGATTTCAGTCCTTCACGGCGTAGTGTGTTACCAATTGTTTTCTTGGTGACTATGGTCCCAGCTGCCTTGAGATCATTGACAAGATCCTCCCGTGTAGTTCTGGGCTGATTCCTCACCGTTCTCATGATCATTGCAATTCCACGAGGTGAGATCTTGCATGGAGCCACAGGCCGAGGGAGATTGACAGTTCTTTTGTGTTTCTTCCATTTGCGAATAATCGCACCAACTGTTGTCACCTTCTCACCAAGCTACTTGGCGATGGTCTTGTAGCCCATTCCAGCCTTGTGTAGGTCTACAATCATGTCCCTGACATCCTTGGAGAGCTCTTTGGTCTTGGCCATGGTGGAGAGTTTGGAATCTGATTGATTGATTGCTTCTGTAGACAGGTGTCCTTTATACAGGTAACAAGCTGAGATTAGGAGCACTCCCTTTAAGAGTGTGCTCCTAATCTCAGCTCGTTACCTGTATAAAAGACACCTGGGAGCCAGAACTCTTTCTGATTGAGAGGGGGTCAAATACTTATTTCCCTCATTAAAATGCTAATCAATTTATAACATTTTTGACATGCGTTTTTCTGGATTTGTTTGTTGTTATTCTGTCTCTCACTGTTCAAATAAACCTACCATTAAAATTATAGACTGATCATTTCTTTGTCAGTGGGCAAACGTACAAAATCAGCAGGGGATCAAAAACTTTTTCCCTCACTGTAGATATAGATAGATACAGTAAGATATGGAGAGATATAAAGAGATATAGACAGATATAGATAGATGAAGTAAGAAATAGAGAGATTTAGATATAGATAGTTATGGTAAGATATAAAGAGATATAGACAGATATAGATAACGTAGATATAGTAAGATATAGTAAGATATAGATATAGATAGATATAGTAAGATATAGAGAGATATAGACGTATATAGTAAGATATAGATATGGTAAGATATAGAGAGATATATAGATAGATATAGTAAGATATAGAGAGATATAGATTTAGATAGATATAGTAAGATATAGAGAGATATAGATAGATATAGTAAGATAAAGATAACTATAGTAAGATATACAGTTGAAGTCGGAAGTTTACATAAACTTAGATTGGAGTCATCAAAACTTGTTTTTCAACCACTCCACACATTTCTTGTTAACAAACTATAGTTTTGGCAAGTCGTTTAGGACATCTACTTTGTGCATGACACAAGTAATTTTACCAACAATTGTTTACAGACAGATTATTTCACTTATAATTCACTGTATCACAATTCCAGTGGGTCAGAAGTTTACATCTATCTATATCTATATGTCTTATTATATCTATCTATATCTTACTATATCTTACTATATCTATCTATATTTATGTATATCTATTTATATCTAACTATATCTTATAATATCTATCTATGTCTATTTATATCTTACTATATTTATGTATATCTTACTATCAATATCTATCTACACTACCATTCAAAAGTTTGGGGTCACTTAGAAATGTCCTTGTTTTTGAAAGAAAAGCACATTTTTTGTCCATTAAAATAACATCAAATTGATCAGAAATAGAGTGTAGACATTGTTAATGTTGTAAATGACTATTGTAACTGGAAACGGCAGATTTTTAATGGAATATCTACATAGGCGTACAGAGGCCCATTATCAGCAACCATCACTCCTTTGTTCCAATGGCACGTTGTGTTAGCCGTAATCCAAGTTTATCATTTTAAAAGGCTAATTGATCATTAGAAAACCCTTCTGCAATTATGTTAGCACAGCTGAAAACTGTTGTTCTGATTAAAGAAGCAATAAAACTGGCCTTCTTTAGACTAGTTGAGTATCTGAAGCATCAGCATTTGTGGGTTTAATTACAGGCTCAAAATGGCCAGAAACAAATAACTTTCTTCTGAAACTCGTCAGTCTATTCTTGTTCTGAGAAATGAAGGCTATTTCATGTCAGAAATTGCCAAGAAACGGAAGATCTCGTGCAACGCTGTGTGCTACTCCCTTCACAGAACAGTGCAAATTGGCTCTAACCAGAATAGAAAGAGGAGTGGGAGGCCCCGGTGCACAACTGAGCAAGAGGACAAGTACATCGGAGTGTCTAGTTTGAGAAACAGACTCCTCACAAGTCCTCAACTGGGTGCTTCATTAAATATTACCAGCAAAACACCAGCCTCAACGTCAACAGTGAAGAGGCGACTCCAAGATGCTGGCCTTTTAGGCAGAACTGCAAAGAAAAAGCCATATCTCAGGCTGGTCAATAAAAATAAAAGATTAAGATGGGCAAAGAACACAGACACTGGACAGAGGAACTCCCCCTAGAAGGCCAGCATCCCGGAGTCGCCTCTTCACTGTTGACATTGAGACTGGTGTTTTGAGGGTACTACTTAATGAAGCTACTAGTTAGAATTTTAAGGTTGAATTGAGTTAAATTCAGAAATTCAGAATTGACTCCAACCCTGGTGTGTGTGTGTGTGTGTGTGTGTGTGTGTGTGTGTGTGTGTGTGTGTGTGTGTGTGTGTGTGTGTGTGTGTGTGTGTGTGTGTGTGTGTGTGTGTGTGTGTTTGTGTGTGTGTGTGTGTGTGTGTGTGTGTGTGTGTGTGTGTGTGTGTGTGTGTGTGTGTGTGTATCAACACCCCTGGCCAGTGTCCCAGGAGAAGGGACCTCTGTGCTCCCAGACTTTCCCCTGGTCTGCTCAGGTCTGGTCAGGTCTAGTACAGTAGTCTGCCACAGCAGACACAGCCAGGGAAACAAGGACACACACTGGATTAACACAAGAGAGAGGGACAGAGTGACAGAAAAAGGAGAGAGAGACCGTGAGATAGAGCGAGAGAGAGGGGGGGTTGAGCTGGAGGGAAACAGAGAGACAGAGCGAGTGAGAGGGCGAGAGAGAGAGAGAGAGAGAGAGAGAGAGAGAGAGAGAGCAAGAGGGGGGAGGAGAGAGAGGGGGGAGAGGGGGAGGAGAGAGAGAGAGAAGCAGAGGATCAGTTAGTGCCGTGGAGCACGGGAGTCAGCAACACAGACAGAGAGAGAGAAAGAGAGTGACAGAGGGGGGGAAAAGAGCTGGACTAAGACAGACGACTAACTGGAGGCGTGTGCGAGAGAAAGGAGGAGAGAAAATAGGTGTGTGGACGGGAGCAGAGGAAGAGCGTAGAAAGGAGTGGAGGTGAGTGAGAGAGTGAGTGAGGAAGGACAGTAGTTATAGAGGAGTGATCAGTGGACAGAGAACCTTCATTACACAGCACACACACACACACACACACACACACACACACACACACACACACACACACACACACACACACACACACACACACACACACACACACCTACACACACACACTTGTGTCTGTGAGTCTGCCCTTGAGTTGATGTGTTTGTGTTGTTGTAGTTAGGGCTTGTGTAAGTGCCTGTTGGTATGTGATTGTCCCATAGTGGTGGGTTTGTTGTTGCCAAGTGCCCAGGTAGAATGCGTTTCTATTTGCCCCCACAATCATTAAGATTGACTTTGATCCTGCTAGGGTGTGTGAATGTGTGATGCTCTGTGTGTGTGTCTGTGTGTCTGTGTGTGTGTGTGTGTGTGTGTGTGTGTGTGGTATGTGTGTGTCCTTTGTGATTGCGGTGTACTGTGGCAGGTGAGTAATCGTATCCGTCTGTCACTGTAGGCTTTGACACAGTCTGTTACGGCATGCTATGTGTGTGTTTGTGTGCGTATTCAGCTGTGTAAAGCCCAATGAACTCTGTGCGGCCGGCGACATGGTGTTTTAAAGCTGTGCGTGTGTGTGTGTTATACCTCCACTGGTTTAGCTCTAGTGAATAGCTCAAAGCACAAAGCTGTCCCAGAGTGTATTGCTGCGGATACTCTCTTCTACAATTTATGTTCACACAGATCTAAGCGTGTGTTTCTGTTTATGCGGCATAAGAGTGTTTTGTTTATGATGTGTGTACCCATAGGATTGAGTGTGTGTGTGAGTGGCGTGCATGTGTGTATTAGTCTATAGCCATTCATGTGCATGTTCACTGTTCCCTTTTGCCCACACTACTTTACCTCCTTCAGGACTCTGGGTTCTAACACAGAGGCCCAGTCACGCACTGATGGGAAGTAAACACATAGAGGTAGACACACAGATACCAGTAGAAATATTGAGGGGAGCAGCCAGGTTGCTCAAGATCCACTTCGAAACTCGACGTCCGTCCAACCTTAACCCTTACCTTAAGCATTCAGACTGAATGCCTCAACTTAACCGTGGAGTTGTTTTTGTTTTAACCCTATCCCAAACCTTAACCCTTAACCCTTAACTTAACATCTGGCTCCGAGGGCCACGTCTTCAATCTCAACGTTAGGCACACGCTTTTGGTTTTTTGGTTTAACCCTTCCCCAAACCTTAACCCTTAACTTAACCATTCAGAATTCATGCCAAAACGTAACCTTCAAAATGTTACGTTTATAGACAATTGTCGGATTCCGCAGTGAGACTGCGAGACCTGATTGATGAGTGAAAAGGTAGAAATAGACAGACAGATAGATAACACGGAGGTAAGAGAGGAATAGAGACGGACAGAGAGATAGCACAGAAGGAGGAGAGAAGACAGACAGACAGACAGACAGACAGACAGACAGACAGACAGACAGACAGACAGACAGACAGACAGACAGACAGACAGACAGACAGACAGACAGACAGACAGACAGCACAGACAGCACAGAGAGAGGAGAGGAGCAAATGGTCTAATGAGATATAAAGTGATCTAGAGAGACTATGAGGGTTAATCTATAGGTTATGACAAAATAAATGTATTTAGACCCGAAGAGTATCTCTGGAGAGGAGAGAGGAACTAGAGAGTTAGAGAGATAGAATGGGGGAGGGTGAAAGATGGGGTGAGAGACAAAAGGAGGTGAGAGAAAGATAGAGGGTGGAGAAAAGCAAAGAAATGGTGAGAGATAAATATATATATAGTGAGAGCGGGAGAGAGAGAGAGAGAGAGAGTAAGTGTATGTGTATGTGTGTATGTGTGTTCATCTGTGCGTGCGTGCGTGCGTGCGTGTGTGAGTGCTTGTGTTCATGTGTGTGTGCGTGCATGCATACAGTGGGGGAAAACAGTATTTTATCCCCTGCTGATTTTGTACGTTTGCCCACTGATAAAGAAAGGATCAGTCTATAATTTTAATGGTAGGTTTATTTGAACAGTGAGAGACAGAATAACAACAAAAATATCCAGAAAAACGCATGTCAAAAATGTTATAAATTGATTTGCATTTTAATGAGGGAAATAAGTATTTGACCCCCTCTCAATCAGAAAGAGTTCTGGCTCCCAGGTGTCTTTTATACAGGTAACGAGCTGAGATTAGGAGCACACTCTTAAAGGGAGTGCTCCTAACCGCAGCTTGTTACCTGTAAAAAGACACATGTCCACAGAAGCAATCAATCAGATTCCAAACTCTCCACCATGGCCAAGACCAAAGAGCTCTCCAAGGATGTCAGGGACAAGATTGTAGACCTACACAAGGCTGGAATGAGCTACAAGAACATCGCCAAGTAGCTTGGTGAGAAGGTGACAACATTTGGAGCGATTATTCGCAAATGGAAGAAACACAAAAGAACTGTCAATATCCCTCGGCCTGGGGCTCCATGCAAGATATCACCTCGTGGGGTTGCAATGATCATGAGAATGGTGAGAAATCAGCCCAGAACTACACGGGAGGATCTTGTCAATGATCTCAAGGCAGCTGGGACCATTGTCACCAAGAAAACAATTGGTAACACACTACGCCGTGAAGGACTGAAATCCTGCAGCGCCCGCAAGGTCCCCCTGCTCAAGAATACATATACATGCCCGTCTGAAGTTTGCCAATGAACATCTGAATGATTCAGAGGACAACTGGTGAAAGTGTTGTGGTCAGATGAGACCAAAATGGAGCCCTTTGGCATCAACTCAACTCGCCTTGTTTGGAGGAGGAGGAATGCTGCCTATGACCCCAAGAACACCATCTCCACCATCAAACATGGAGGTGGAAACATTATGCTTTGGGGGTGTTTTTCTGCTAAGGGGACAGGACAACTTCACCGCATCATTTGACGGGGCCATGTACTGTCAAATCTTGGGTGAGAACCTCCTTCCCTCAGCCAGGGCATTGAAAATGGGTCGTGGATGGGTATTCCAGCATGACAATGACCCAAAACACACGGCCAAGGCAACAAAGGAGTGGCTCAAGGAGAAGCACATTAAGGTCCTGGAGTGGCCTAGCCAGTCTCCAGACCTTAATCCCATAGAAAATCTGTGGAGGGAGCTGAAGGTTCGAGTTGCCAAACGTCAGCCTCAAAACCTTAATGACTTGGAGAAGCTCTGCAAAGAGGAGTGGGACAAAATCCCTCCTGAGATGTGTGCAAACCTGGTGGCCAATTACAAGAAACGTCTGACCTCTGTGATTGCCAACAAGGGTTTTGCCACCAAGTACTAAGTCATGTTTTGCAGAGGTGTCAAATACTTATTTCCCTCATTAAAATAGAAATAATTTTATAACATTTTTGACATGCGTTTTTCTGGATTTTTTTGTTGTTATTCTGTCTCTCACTGTTCATATAAACCTACCATTAAAATTATAGACTGATCATTTCTTTGTAAGTGGGCAAACGTACAAAATCAGCAGGGGATCAAATACTTTTTTCCCCCACTGTACATACATGTGTGCTAGTGTTTGTGTGTGTGTTCATGTCTGTGCGTGTCTGCATTTGTGTGTACAAGCAAATGCATGCACGTGTGTGTGTATCAGGCCAGTGACAGAGTGAGAGACCCAGACCCCCTGATTATCAGACAGACAGAAGGAAAGGAAGGACAGAATGACAGGGAATGAGAAGAGAGAGATATGCAAATGATACAGGGACGAAAGAGAGAGAGGGCATGGAGGGTCAGGTTGATGGAGAGACGAGGGAGGAGGTATAGACCGAGGGTTAGTGATACAGGGATGAACGAGAGAGAGGGCATGGAGGGTCAGGTTGATGGAGAGACAAGGGAGGAGGTATAGACTGAGGGTTAATGATACAGGGATGAAAGAGAGAGAGGGCATGGAGGGTCAGGCTGATGGAGAGACGAGGGAGGAGGTATAGACCGAGGGTTAATGATACAGGGATGAAAGAGAGAGAGGGCATGGAGGGTCAGGTTGATGGAGAGACCAAAGAGGAGGTATAGACTGAGAGTTAATGACACAGGGACGAGAGAGAGAGAGAGAGAGTGAGTGATGGGAAAGAGAGAGACAGGGAGTGACGGGGAAGAGAGAGACAGTGAGTGATGGGAAAGAGAGAGACAGGGAGTGAAGGGGAAGAGAGAGACAGGGAGTGATGGGGAAGAGAGAGACAGTGAGTGATGGGGAAGAGGGAGACAAGAGAGAAGAGCGAAAAGTGGAGAATATTTAGAGGAAAAAAAGGGGACACAGATAAAGGATGGAGTAACTGGAGATAATGAGAGGAGGGTGAGGAGGAGGGAGGAAACGAGGGGGTGATAAGAAGAGAACAGAGGAAGAAGAAGTATTGAAAAAGAAGATAAGATCAGTCTGAATAGAGACAAGAGTATTGAATATGTGCTACACTTCACTCCCCCTCCAGTGTGTGTGTGTGTGTGTGTGTGTGTGTGTGTGTGTGTGTGTGTGTGTGTGTGTGTGTGTGTGTGTGTGTGTGTGTGTGTGTGTGTGTGTGTGTGTGTGTGTGTCCTGTTAACCCCAAAGTTAAAGAATCACAAAGACATGAGTGCCCTGAACAAAAATATAAGCGTAAAGTGTTGGTCCCATGATTCGCGAGCTGAAATAAAATATCCCAGAAATATTCCGTACGCACAAATTTGTTTACCTCCCTGTTAGTGAGCGTTTCTCCTTTGCCGAGGCAATCCATCCACCTGACAGGTGTGGCATATCAGGAAGTTGATTAAATGACATGAGCATTACACAGGTGCACCTTGTGCTGTGGACAATAAAAGGCCACTCACACAACACAATGCTACAGACGTCTCAAGTTTTGAGGGAGCGTGCAATTGGCATGTTGACTGCAGGAATGTCCACCAGAGCTGTTGCCAGATAATTGAACGGTAAGCCGCCTT